>NC_090197.1:14167755-14473112 GCF_033026475.1 Channa argus
TGAGTCATTCTTGTTAGTCAAGCAAAAATGATTACTATGCATTTTTGACTAGTCAAAATGAATTTGACTTACAGTTTTTGGCTGGTCATAAAGACACTGGAGATGTCTGTAATGTGGATTCCATTGGTCTATTGAATGCTAAAATTTCAGTGACATTATATTTTGGATTTTCAAGATAAATTGACTACTCACAATTTTTTCAGTCTTAAATCGTCATTCTTACTTGTCACGATGCAATTATAGGTATCGTAAATAAAATTTAGATTATTAACATTGTAATTTCAGCCATTCGGAATGCAGATTTAGATTCTTGAAATGTAATTCTGGATATTCAGGTGAACTACCCAGATTTATTTAATACTATAAAAGGCCTGCCACAGGCACACAGCCACAATGCTGACTCCCTGTAGAGAGCACAGTGTCAGTGGTAAAGGTGTGATTTTCTTTCACAGCAGTCTCTACAGTCCAGAGCCAGCCAACCTGACAGACAGTCTGCTAATTGGTCTCATACTGGGAAGGCTTACTACAGGACTTCATGATAAAAATTAGCATACATATCACAGATGTTGCTTTGCATTGTGCGACCTCACACAGTAAAGCCTTCCCTGCATTTTCTACGTTACCATACTGTACTGATAATTGTTAGAAAGTGATGGAAACTACTCTGACTTTGATTTTGAACAACCCACCATGTATCTGAGGAGGGGGTGAGTCCTTACATAACTTGACAGGTATAATTGGCCTCATCCAAAACACTTAACAGCAGGAAATAATCATTTCATTTAACTTCATGATGATACTTTTTAATTGCTGATAATGAGCCCACTATTGGTTAGTTCCAGTCTGACAGCTGGTGGGGCTGTCATTAAAGGTGAAATATGCTCATGACATTGCACTGAGAGCCTGACCTAACATTTCTCAAATAACATCCTGCCTGCTTTTTGTGGTAATTGCGTAACGTTTCATGAATGTCAGGACCATATTAGTGACAAAACTAAAGCCAAGTCTACACCAGGATTCACATTTGTTATTCTTATGATCTGACGACAGTTCAATCAATATTTATGAACTTGAGCATCCCAAAGCAGAAATAAGAGAGCCAAAGCATTGCACTGCCTTGTTCTCAAGAGACCAAATGGGGCTGCTCTTTATAAGCCAACTGGAATTTGAGTTTGTGGGGGGTTTATGTCTAAATGAGCATTGTGACATTGTAGTTTAGATTGTTTTGAGGCAGGAAGATGGGTCTATATTCATGCACAATCACTCGACGCAGGTATTTTGTCACATAATGTCCATCTCCATTTGCAGTCAATGGAGCAGCACCAGGTTTTGTCCCATAAATATTGTCATCTCCTCTGTCGTTTTTTTTTTTTTTTTCCAAGCCTCGGAGGAACCATTTCCTGATCACAAATAGCCTTTTAACTGCCAGAGATGACTGCAATAACTTAATAAAATTCAGTTTGAGGTGAACTTTTCTCTCCTCAAGTTCTATAAAGAAAGATCACGTCCATTCATTTATGGATTTTTAGTTTCTGATTGCCCCATTTCTAACACAAGTTTGCTTTGTTTCTTCATAGGGATGGCCCAGACCAATCATCTCCTCAGATCGGCCAGTTTAGTGGAAACACGGCTTTAGAGTCAGTCTACTCGACCTCTAACATCATTCTCATCAAGTTCCACTCTGACTTCTCTGGAGCTGGCTTCTTTGTCTTGAGTTACCATGGTAAGACTACAACATCATTATCAAAGTTGTCTCTGAGCTGATGGTTATATTATTTACTGTATAAGTGCCACACGTCTCTGTCTCCTTACAAATACCATCCTCATTAACAGTTTTCTCCGTAGCTGGCTTTGTTTTCCTGACATACAGTAGTGAAACTATAATGTTATCATTATTTATAGCTGCAGTGATGCCATCGATCTGTTTGTGTTAGTTTCTCTTCAGCTTTATCCTCATTAAGTTCCACTCTGACATTGTTCCTTTGATTCATAAAGTTTGGTATTCTACTAGAAGTTTTCACTCTCCGATATTATTAACAATTATCAAAAGAAAACCATAGAAACCTGAAAAAAACATTTTTTTTTTCAAATTATCTTTAAATTATTTAATTTCGTTTGGCGCTATAGTCGTGCAACAAAGTGATATTTTAGAAGGAAAATGTAACCACATAAAATTATACTTATAAGAATTAGAAGATTTTGATTTTAAAGTGCCCTGGTACAGATTGTGTTACATACACAAACACAGGAATAAACCTCCTCCACAGAGTTGTGAAGATTTTTTTTTGCTGCTCTTTCTCCATGTCAAAACTGTCTCTGCCATTCAGTTTTTCATTCAATTTCAATCTTTCTTCATGTTATCTCAGTTATGGCAGCACAGAAAATAATCAATTAAAATTATTATTATCCAGAACAGTAAAAAGTTAAAAGTTTAGATTCAATGTTTTGGCTATATTTTCCACCCGTAGCTTGAAACATGTTATTGTGTATGTATCTTTTTTGTTGTTGTTTTTTAATTCACAACAAAAGAACAAAACACTGAAACCCAATACAGAACATAACAGCTAGTACTTGATAGGACAAAAAGACAAGACATACTGTATGTGACCTATGTACAGTGTGTGTTGCTTGAGTGTAATTCGTCTTTGTATTGTAGCAGCCAGGTAAAATGCAACATTAACTGTCTATAATGATGTTTTTATGTATCCAACACTTCAATGCACTGTTTCTTGATCATCAGTTTGTTTACTTAATCATTCATGGGAATATATAGAGTGTAGCATATGAGGTAGGTACTGTATGTCTTACTCCATCACAGCCTTTAATAATTATTCTAAATAATGTATAAATTAACTAGTGTTGTCATTATAATGTGTCATGAAACTAAAATGATGTTTTAATGCTGGCAGTGCAAGGTTTTCAGTACACAGAGGCGCGCACACACACACACACACACACACACACACACTAAATTCTTAGGTGCCTGAAAAGTGACAGAATGGTTACTAATGAGTCTAACTTTTCTTTACTCCTTTGCCCTTAACAACACAGTGTGTCATTTGGTCTCTCTCCCACACACAAATACTGGATGTACACATATATTCAATGCATTCTTCTTGCTTTCTTGTAAAGCCTGTGTTTGCTTCTTTCCAAATGTTTCTGTTTATTGCTCTTTAGTAAAAGCACGTCAAGTTGGGTTTCTGAGAAGGGTTTCCTTTTCCTGACAGATGACACGTTGTTAATGAATTTCATTTGGCAGGTTTTAACTGTCAGCTGTCAGATTCACACAGGAATAGTACAATCTGATGCATTCAAGTCTATCTCCAATTTCTGCCTTATTGTATGATATACAGCAGAGAATGACAGATATGAAGGAGAAGGGATGACATGCATGGCAGTGGGTGTTAGCGTTATTTTGTCCCTTCTAATTCATAAGTCATAAGAAAGGGAACACTATATTTGTTACTTTTCTTATTCTTAGGTAATAAACACAGGAGGAATAGGCACCATCTTCGATTTTTCTTGTCACAATGAGAGACAAAGTTTCTCTCTGTGTCCTTTAGTAATGCAACTGAAATTTAGAATGTCACAGTTTCCATCTGAGACAGCTGCTAGAGTGCAGTTTTGCTTTGAAATGCCAAATAAATCCCAAAGGTAGTATCAATCCACTGTTTTGGGATGTTTATGTCATTGTCCTTCTATTTATACAGAGATGAGGACCATACGTTGTTGAATAATGTTGTCATGAACATGAGACTGAGGAAGCCGATGTGATATGAATGTGGAAGTAGCTATAAAAATGCTCTCAGAGCTTAGTGAGATCAGTGACTGCTCATAGGGATCCTCTCCTCTTTCTCACAAAACATACACATGCACACACTCAGACATGCTCACACACACACACACACACACACGGACCACAGGGCTTTGATATGCATGAGAGCAGCAGATACTATTGGCAGGTCTCATTTTCATAGTCAATTTCATCCTGACTTATAGCCCTCAGCCCTTTCTGCCTCTCTCTCCCTTAGTCCTCCTCCTCCCTCTGTCTGTATTTTCTCTCTCTCTCTCTCTCTCTCTCTCTCTCTCTCTCTCTCTGTTAGTGAGTGATCTATGGCCATGCAGTAATATTGATTACAGCCTTCAGCTCAGTAGCTCAGAAGTCAGTTCCTTTTTTATGATTCAAGGCAGTGTTCTGTGTTGCAAGTCTGTTTCCAGGCTTTGCTGACTTGACCATCTGAACTTAAAAAAGGTGAAGTTAAACTGATCGGACCAAGAAATAAATGAAATAAACAGAAAACACTCTGCTCTGGATGGTTGTTACAAGCACGGACACTGGAAATTACACAGCAGTGCAAGTAGACCAGCAAGTCACATTTAAAACATTGACAAAAGTTGACTTATTGCCAGTTTCCAGTAATTTAAAAGGTCTTATAATTTCCCTCTCTTTTCAAACCCAGGTGAGGTTTACCTACCACATTTCTTTTCACACATCCTAATATAATGTCCCTCTCTTTGTCCTCTCTCCCCTCATCTGGCATGTCTGTTCTCCTAGCCTACCAATTAAGGGTTTGCCAGCCTCCTCCAGAAGTGCCCAATGCTGACATACTGATGGAGGATGGAGAGCTAGAGATAGGTGAGCAGTCTGCCTGGCATGCCACAGATGTGTCACTCTGATGACTGATTCTAGATGGTGCTTAATTTTATGCTTGTATGACGATTCATATATATTCATATATATATATATATATATATATATATATATATATATATATATATATATATATATATATATATATATATATATATATATATATATATATATATATATATATATATATATATATATATATATATATATATATATATATTTTAAATCGTTATGAGCTTTTTAAGAAACTGCTGCTGATATGTTATTGTCAGTATGTTTAAAAAATGCACTTTATATAGTAGTAGAGGAAATATTGAGATTTTGTGCCTCCAGGTGACATCATCAGGTACAGATGTCATCCTGGATTTACGCTGGTTGGCAGTGAGATTCTAACCTGCCGCCTCGGAGAAAGACTACAGATGGATGCACTACCTCCAACGTGTCAAGGTGTGTGTATGACAATACAGTACTTCACTTAGAAATAGTTAAACTCCTAGTAGTTGATGTTGGAAATTTTGAAAATAACAAACACTATAAGTTAATTTTATATAACCATTTCCCTCCCTTCCTTTCTGTCTGTAGTACAATGTCCTGCACATGATGTGCGATATGACTCATCAGGTGTCATTCTGAGCCCTGGTTGGCCAGAGAGCTACCCAAACCTCCAAATGTGTTCATGGAGCGTTACGGTAGAGAAAGGCTACAACGTCACCATTACCTTTGAGAGTTTCCACACTGAAAGAGAGTTTGACGTGCTGGAGATTTTTGATGGTAAAAAACACACTCAAACACACACACTGTGACAATTCAGCTGCCAAGTGCACTATTGTTAGAACCACAGGTGGCTCACACAAACACTCTTTCTCAAAGGTGCTGCTCTGTGTTGAAATAAAATGTGGGAAAAATTGGCATACAGCCGTACATAGAAGCAAAGTAGAACAGACATTATTTTTCAATGTCTCATTAGTTTTTTCTTTTTCTTACTCCCTTTTTCCTCTCTTCACCTTTGTCTTGTTTGCTCTCAGGCCCCTCACCCAACAGTCCCACTCTGGCAACGCTGAGTGGTGACCTGCCAACGCCCTTTAACCTCACAACCTCTCGTCATCAGTTCCTGGTCCGCTGGGCTTCAGACCATGGCACAAACAAGAAAGGCTTCAAAATTCGCTATGTTGGTGAGTACCAAAGTATGTATCCCAACTTTATTTTACTACTATTTTATACTATTACAATGCATGAAAATGAGGACAGGGTAGACAGACAGAAGATCAAAGAGATATTTGAAGAAGAAATGCACTTAGAGGAGTTGTTTAACCTCTAAGCTGTGTCAAAGATTACATTCTAATTATTTAAACATATGGGGACATTAAGAACGTTTTTTTTTTGGAGAACAGGTGATATTTAAGAGAGTTTTTATTCGTCCCACAGTGGGGAAATTCCCGTTTTAATCTCACCATGCAATATTTCTACCTTACTTCTGTCTGTCTCCTAAAAGGGTTTAAATAAATTCAATATGGGTTAGTTCTTAACTTTTTTCATTTAAGGAAAGCTTGGTGAGAACAGACATTGTTTTACAGCAAGCTTTTTATTTACACAATGTTGCACCTGGACCTGCTGAGTATAACTTTAGACTTATAGACACTAAGCACATTTACTTAGGAATTGGTCTTAAATGCTTTGATGAAGGGCATTTTTTTACAGTTGTGTAGAGGGGGTAGAGTTTTACCTGTGCAGTTGGCTTTTTCAGTTCATACCCTCTACTCAGGAGGCTGCTTCTTTAACCTTTAAAACACCACTGTTGTGTATGATGAATTATACCTGAATAATAACAGAACGCCCTGCCAGGGTTCTCACACCTAGTAACCTTATTTGGAAGCTGTGATTAATGTGAGCGTCTACAGGGATTGTTAAACATATGTTCTAAGCTCACAAATATCAAGGGGCCAAGTTGTTCTTGTTTTTTGTTTTTTTTAGCTTGCGTCAGACTAGTGTGACAACGTACCTCTAGTTCCTCTGTGCTAAGATATTATTATAAAAAGAACATCAATTTTTAATACTTTCTTTCCCACATAACTTTATGTTGTTTTATGAAGAAAGTTTGTGATTATATCAAGATATGTTAATACTTAATAATGCTAATAATATGAGAAGCCCTTGTTTGATTTTAAATAAGCACTTCTCGTGCTCACAACTACTTGAGGGAAAAGAACTTAGATTGAATCTGATGAGATATTGTCAGCTTGATGCCAATTCAATGATGGCAGCCCTTTGTGGCCATCCGCTTATAAAATGTTAGTGCTTTTTGAAATAAACTGTGTCACAGAGCTTTAATTAGGAATGATGAACAAATGGTAAAGAAATAAAAAATTAAAACATTCCTGGCAACAATTCTGTATTTTCAACGCAAGGCAAACATTAAAAGAAACAAAACTCCCTGACTAACACTTAAGGGTGTTTGATCATTTTGATTTAAAAAATCCACCACACATACGATGCTGGGCCAATTGCAGACAAGACAAACATGTAGAAAACAGCCTTTCCACTAATAAATAAGTCTAGTTAAAAACTTAATTATGGGCTCTTACCCAATTTGGAAAGCTACAAACAAGGCATGATTCCCAAATCAACATATAATTGGATCCAGGCCTGGATAAATTTCATGAGTGAAACACGGTGAAATTTCTACTGGTAGGAAATTACAGTACAGTACAACAAATGGACACAGTACGTACTTACATTATTGTATAGGGCCTTTATGTACTGTCCCGAAGTACAAAGACAGAGAGTGCAGTAAGTCCACATGTTGTTTATAGTGCATTCAGATCGTTTTCAGACCCGCTTCACCTTTTCAATTTTGTTATGTTGTAGCGTGATACTACAATCTTTCAAATTCATTTTTTTCTCATTATTTTAGACTCAGTACTCCATAATGACAAAGTGAAAACCGAATTTTAGAAATTTCTGTACATTTATTAAACAGGAAAAACTGAAATATCACATTGCCATAAGTATTCAGACCTTTTGCAACACTTTAAATTTAGCTCAGGTGCCTTCCTTTTATTTTGATCGTTGCTGAGATGTTTCCACACCTCGGCTGGGATTCACCTGTGGTAAATTGAAATTATTTGACATAATTTGGAAGCGCGCACACAGCTCTCTATAGAAGGCCCCACAGCTGACAAATCATATTGTATCAGGACAAAAGCCATTGCGTCAAAGGGACCACTCACCGAGCTCAGAGACCTGATAATTGCAAGGCACAGATCTGGGGAAGGCTAAAAAAACAATCTGCTGCACTGCAGTTTCCCAAGAGCACAGTGGCCTCCATAATTCTCAAAAGAAAGAAGTGTGGCAGAACCAGGACTCTTCGAAGAGCTGGTCAGCTGGCCAAACTGAGCAATCATGGAAGAAGGCTCTTGTAAGAGACGTAACTAAGAATCAATGAATGAGCTCCAGAGATCCCATCTAGAGAAAGGACAAAGTTCTAGAAGGAAAACCCTCACTGCACCTGGAAACACATGAAAGCCTGGGGTTTAAAAAAAACTGAAGGATTCTCAGACTGTGAAGTGCAAGATTTCATGGACTGATATAATCAAGATTGAACTTTTTTGCCTCAATTCTCAATGTTATGTCTGAAGGAAACCAGGGTCTACTTGTCATGTGCCAAGTACCATCCCTACAGTGCAGTATGGTGGTGACAGCATCATTCTTTGGGGTATTTTTAAGCAACAGGGACTGGGAGACTGGTCAGGGTTGGGGAAAACTAGTAGTAAAGCAGAGTGAAGTACAAAGATATCCCCAATGAAAGCCTGTTCCACAGTGCTCAAGACCTCAGACTGGGCGAAGGATTACTTTCCAACATGACAACATTCCTAAGCACACAGCCAAAACAACACAGGAGTGACTTAGACACAACCCTGTGAATGTCCTAGAGCGGCCATGCCAGAGCCCTGACTTAAACACTATTGAACATCTCTGGAGAGACTTGAAAATGGCTGTCCACCAATGGCCCCCATCGCTCCTGACTGAAGAAGAATGGGTGAAAATATCCCAATCTAGGTGTGCAAAGTGACTAGGTAGCCAAAACGACTAGAGGCTGTAATTAAGGCAAAAGGTGCTTCAACAACATACAGAGTAAAGGGTCTGAGAACCTATGTATTCATATTAATTTGTTATTATTATTATTGTGTGTTATAATGTAGTGATATTATGGGGAGTGGCTCAGTTGGTAAAGTGGCCACCCACTGAACCCTGGGGTGGAGGTTTGCAGAGTGCTCTTCACTTTTCGAAATGTACTGTATAGACAACAGATAAACTTAGACATTGCTTAACTTGTTGCCAAGCTGTGGGGAGCAGCACTCCCTGCACTGCACCTACTAATATTTTGTAGTGTAAATAATTAGTGTTTTTTGTGTACGACTTTTTCTTTAAATTGCATAACGCCAACGATGACTTTCTGACACATGTTGGCAGCATGTTCCACAGTAATGTCTAACATTTAATGTAGCTCACCGTATTGGTTGTTTCATCAACAAGCTTACTATTTGGTTTATTTGGCGTCCTCACAGCAAGTCAGATGGATCCTTGTTAGCCAAAAACACATAACGTTCTTGTAAAGAATATGAATGAGGTCAGTTATATCTCATCGCTGATTATAGATCTTTGTGTGTGTGTGTGTGTGTGTGTGTGTGTGTGTGTGTGTGTAATATCAGCAACTCTAAAAGTTTGATGATTTACCATAGTAATTAAAATTAGTCACTTAATGCAATAAGTGGGCTGTTAGATCTATGGCTTTAGTTGTTACCATGCCACATAATAGACCCCAAGTCTTGTCTAAGGACAGCTAGGGTTTTGGCTGAATTAAACCTAAAATTTTTAAATTCAAAAACTGATTACATTAAAAAAAGGGAAGTCACTTTCACAAAGAAAATGACTTTTTTTTTAAAATTACTTTTTAATTACAAAAAATTACCTGTATGGACATTATGTATATGTTAACAAAAGTTTATGCAAATAAGTGTACTGGACAAATTGCCGTATAATACATTTTTCATGATTATAAAAATGTAAATCTTCATTCAGGCATAAATCATTTGTAGAAGTGAACACTGTATTGCACAAAAATATTATTTAAATAAAAAATCCAGTATGATGTCAGGAATAGCATTACCACTGGCATTTATATTTTGGGTTGATGATACTTTTTCCAATGATGTAATTTGCTGCTTCCTGTTTTTAATGTAATTAAAATACTCCGAGTGAACTCATTTCAAATCTTTGGTTTTCAATTTTGTTTTTTCCACTCCAGCTTTGTACTGCTCCACCCCAGACTCTCCTCTTCATGGCTCTATCTCCTCTCAGAGTGGCGGCCATGTTAACAGCGTGGTCCGCTGGGCGTGTGATCGTGGTTACCGTCTTATTGGCAATGCTACAGCAACCTGTCGGCGCACACCCCTCGGATACCATGCATGGGATTCCCCCGTACCTGCCTGTCAAGGTGTGTTTTTCTGTGTCCAGTTAAATACCTAAAGATCAGCTGCTCTGAGGTGTTGAGTGGAGCAAAAAATCTGGTGATTATAATTTGCAAAAAAAATAATGTAGCAGTAGTTTAATTCACTACAAAAAACATTAATTTAGTTGTTTCTTTTTTCCAAGCTTTGGAAAGTTTAAAGAAAGTTTCATGGGTTTTGCTATTCACAGGTTAGCTGGCTGAGGGACTTCCCCCTTCCCTGTGTTCACCAAACCTAAGGCTAAAATTAAAACAAATATTGCAGCTTCTTCTTGCTGATATATTTAAGGTTAAATATTAAAGGTATAACCCACAATTTTTTGCTTAAGTTTAGTCACAACACACAGCTCTCTTTATATAGAGTTAAGTAACCACATCCCCACAAGTTAAGAAGGTTAGATGTAACTAAATGAGACTGAGAACTCATAAGTATAGTACAAGTACAGCTGCTACTGCCACAGGAAATAAAAGTCGCTGTTACTGACCTGTTTAGCAGACACAGATCACTTTCCCCTTGATGTCATCTAATGTGTGCACTTAAAACACATCAGGTTTCTGGAACTACTCTGTGCCAGCTTTTTCTCACTTGCCCTCCTCTTTGTCTGTGTTGCACAAGCAAGAGCACTCCTTCTGCACATTAGCTATAATTACCCATCCCTACCTAAATTCCCTTTCCCCAATTTATGAAGCCAGGATTTTGTACCTCCACATGAGGTTTTACAGACACACACAGTGGATGGAGAACTAGAGGAATATGAGGGAAAATGTGCTGAACCGACAAAATATACAATGATTTACAACCACAGACTATTTTAATGTACCTAATAACAGATAATAAATTAAATGAAACATTCAGTAAAGTTCGATGCTAACTTGACCTGCAGCTAATTTAGTTAGAATTCATAGAACTGCTCGAACAGATGTATTGTAGAAAACACAACAAGTTCCACCTCGCTATGAAATCCTCAAAACTCCATTTCTCCTCTGAGCACAGTTTATTCAATGTTCTCCAGATCACATGTATTTTGCTTTCAAATGAGTCAAATTCCAAATTATTTTTTAAAGGAAATCTATATGAATTTCACATAACTCATTTTCTAAATGATCTGAAATGTAAATGATGAAATCTGTTTTTACCTAACTCTTAGTGCCTACTATGTATTTTTTCTGAATATTATCCAGTATGTGCTACAAGGACTTGATGCTTTTTTTTTTTTTATAGTGCACTTGGTATTCTCTAATCCTACACATCAAATTACCTTAGGAAGACACAGCTCATAGCTTGTATTGATTGAAAGTCAAATGAAGGATGCATGGCAGCTTGTCAACACTGTGCAATAACAGCGAGGTGCTCTACAAACCAGTCTATTTAAAACCACAGTGGAATAGCATGTCCAACAAGATGGATATGTATTATTAGTTTTAACCTGAGATAAAGCACATCTTTATTGTATATTTCTAGTTTATGGCCTTGAATCCCCAGAAACATTAAAAAGTATATATGAAACACTTTGTATCCGACAGTCTTGGTTATTCGTTAAGGCTTCTGTTTGCATGCTGTCTTTTTAACCAGTGTGTTTCTGTCCTCCCCTAGCTGTTTCATGCGGGCCACCCAAGGCTCCTATAAACGGCGGCATTTTAACAGCTGACTACTCTGTTGGAACCAGAGTTTCCTATTTTTGTAACGATGGGTACAGACTCTCCAGTAAAGAGCTGACATCAGCCATCTGTCAGCCTGATGGAACATGGAGCAACCACAATAAGATACCACGGTGTTCTGGTTAGTGTCACATGGATATCAGTAAAATATCAACAAATCTGACAGTGTTACTAATTTGGATATATTTAAGAGTAGCTTTGGCTTTAAATTAAAAACTCCAAAGAGATTTTTATTGCTTCAGATATATATAAAAAAAAAACAGATAAGAGAAAACCTACATTACATTTTTCAATCTGTGATAATTATGAGCTCTCACATAGGTATATTCATGTGGCCTTATTTTCTCTTCTCATTACTTCTCTCTGTAGTGGTAGTGTGTCCAAGCATCGGGTCATTTTCTCTAGAGCATGGCCGGTGGAGGATTGTTAACGGCTCGCATTACGAATACAGAACTCGTATTGTGTTCACCTGTGACCCAGGATACTACAGATTAGGTCCCGCCCACATTCAGTGCTTACCCAATGGCGTGTGGAGTTGGAGAAACGAGCGACCGCACTGCCAAAGTGAGTGAACAAAGTGACCAGTGTAGCTCATAACCGTTAAAAACACCAATTTATCATTATTACAATTTTGAACATGTAGGCATGGGAATCACTGCATATAGCAGTAAAATATTTCAGCTTTATGTTATTATGTCAGTAATAACTATTCACGTCTCATATTTGTGTTTTTGGTATTATTTCATGTATCTGATATTTGATTTTACAGTGGTTAAAAATAGCAACCATTTGCTCTTGCATACAGTGGCTCTTTGGAAAAATCTGGTTATATGGGAAATAACTCTTCTTCTTCTTCATCACCTGGCAACTTGTAGAAGCAAAGAAATAGTCTGATAATAGATAACAAGCTGTGAACAAATAATTAAACTGTTGAGTTTTAAATGTCTTTTCCACTCATTTTAAGCAGTCACCAGCAGGTCCCCTCCTGTCTTCAGTTCTTATGTGTTGCACATTAAACCACAATAAAAAAATGAGATGGATGATACCATCCAAATTATAGTTAATACTGATGAATAGGAGTTATTCCCTAAGGACCCCTGGGTTTGTGTTTAGCCTAGCATCACCAGTAAATGACCTATTTTCTTCCTGAATCCTTTTATCTTGTGGAAAATTGGAAGAGCAGGGGACAGCTTGTAAAAATGTCTTCAATTAAATGGGAAAAACTAGACCCAATGAGTCCAAAGATCAACAGGTTTATATAAAATCACGTAACTTTAAAGCGCCTCAATTTGTCATTTCTCATTATTCTGCATTTCAAATAGTAACAAGTGATTACAAAGACTTTTTAAGAGCATTTTTTAGCATTATGAAAGTGTAGGGAGTGCTGAGGAGGGAGACACTTTTTATTTTGGTAATAACAATAATCCATCCTGTGTGAAGTAAGCAACATTACCAGGAAAAACACTTTTTTATAGTTGGGTTGTCAAATGATAAATATTTGTAATCATGATTAATTGAAGACTGTCCATAGTTAACTGCGATTAATTGCAAATGAATTGCATGAGTTTACTGTAAAAAAACGTTTTGTTAAGCTTTAATACTGAACATAGGAGTGGACACATGGTACATACGGTATTAACTAGGTGAAGCCACTTAATTTGAGGCAAACAACAGTTAATTTAACTTAGGCATAATTAATTTATTTATCTGCAAAGTCGCACTGAATTAATATTTATATACAATCCCCGGCCACTTCATTAGGTACACCTGTACATTCTAATGCAATCCAACACTGCAGCTCTGTTATGAATTCTACTTTTACAAATTTATGATTCTATGTTTTTAAGTTGAAACTGTCAGAGAGTTCATAGTTCTACAATGTGTTTCTTGTTAAGGTCATAGTAGGTGATGTAGTTGTACTGGAGTCCATTATATTAACAGGTTTGACAAACATAGTTGGGGGTGCTAAAATACATTTTGCCCTAATGTGTTAGTATCATGTTAACCCTAATATTATAACTCGCATAGCTGTATGTTGCAATAATAACCTATAGTTGTCCCTAAATCCTATGACACACTGGACTGAAGTATGAAGAGAACTTTCATCTAATCCGTGTTCTTTCTTGGAAGAGTTGCCTTGACATTTCTGAAGTGTCGTCTGCTAGTTTTTGCTGGGGATTCCTTGACAGTTTGAATAAGTGTTAATTTTCTTCAAAGATTTCTGTGACGTTTGAAAACTTACTGTACAGTTATTTTCGTCATCAGGCATTTCTGAGAATAGCAAAGTAAACAATACTGGCACCAGATTTTGCATTCTTCAGCATTACTGACTGACTTTCTGAGATTAACTTGGTGCTAAATTGGTGCACAACTGCTATTGAATTGCATGAGTCTGCCTGTGTATTTCAGTTATCTCCTGTGGCGAGCTGTCATCTCCACCTAATGGGAAGAAAATTGGTACTCAGACAACATTTGGTGCTACAGCCATCTTCACCTGTGATCCTGGCTTCATGCTGGTGGGGTCAGCTGTCAGAGAGTGCCTGTCATCTGGGCTTTGGAGTGGAACGGAAACAAGATGTTTAGGTATGTAACCACTAGCACTAAAGTAGTAGTAGTAATGTATTTAAGCACAGTATGGAAAGTTTGTACATAATAGTAAGGCCTGTGGCATATACTGCATGCTAACACACAGATACACACTGAAACAAGCACTATTAGAGGGGGAGTTTTAAAGGTGCGTTTTTTCAAGTTAATCTAATGACGACAGGCATTAAAAGTAGCTTTGTGCCCTACACAGCTGTGTCCCTCTCTGGCCTCGTCCACCTCGCAATCCAAACTAGCAGAAGCAAGCTTCTGCTGCGCACACACTAATTTCAATCTGAATGTTTTTATATATATATATATATATATATATATATATATAATGCTACTTTCTTCTGTCAAAGCAACAGCCAGAGGTAACAGATGTTGTGACACTGAGCTGTCACTTCAGCACCAAGCCTCTCTAGAAACAGCGCTTCCCAGAATACTTCACAGGCTGAGAGGGATATGAGATGCAATTTATAAAGAAACTTAACCTAGTCTGATGAAGAGGTATACCTCTGTCAAAAAAAAAAAAACATTTTAAATTGGTAACATTTTATTTAATGTGCTTCAAAATTAAGCTAACCCATCTAATTTATTATTTTGGTTTTCTTATTATTTACTGTAAACCTGTACAATTATTATCCATTATATGTAACCGTTAAGAAATAGACATTTAAATATTTGTAGAAATATTTTAACCAAGTGATAACTTTTTGCAGTGTTTCCAGATTTCTATCCATAACCTTCCATGCACTGTCTCTGCAGACATTTATTATTTTAATTTATTTTTTAGAACAAGGGCACCCCTTCACTGAGTTACAAACAAACATACTTTCAATTATGCATGTTTTATGTATTTTTTATTTGTTCTATATACACACTCATGCAAATGCCTTATTGGCAACCAGATATTACAAAATTTTAGGTCAAATAATTTATTAACATGATACAGATTACTTCAAGTACTGTAATGTACCACCTAGGTGCACATGACTGCCATTGATGGTTAATTGTTAGGTCTTTATCAGTGTGTGTTTTTGTAAATTCTACCTCTTTTCCTTTCTTTATCACATAACTTACTGTATTACCACACTATATTATAGAAACTAAAATGTATGACTCACTTGAGTATTGCCCTTAGACTCCAGTAATCAACACCTTTAAGACAAGGTGAAATGATTAAGGTTATATGAGACAACCTTTTCCCCTCCCATTCTTTCTCACTTCCCTAGCTGTCTTGGACTTGTTGGTGTTTACTGACACTGGGGACTTGGCACAGGTTTTATGTACTGTAAAGAATGACATCAGTGGAGTCCAAACTATCTCATAACGAAAAAGTACAAAAAAATCCATATTTCCTCTCTACTTTATGAAATGCTCTTTCGCACATCTGACATTAGCACTCTGCATCAATGAGACCTCTGGGTATTAACCTTATCAGGGGATAAAGAGATCAAAAACCTGTTTGGTTAGCCGTCACCAGCTAAATTCTCACTCATTAAAAGCACTAGAGCAGTTTTATTTAAACATTATATTCTTTTGAAGTATTGCAGAGCACACTGCCGCAGCTGTGAAAATGCTGTTGTGGGACTGACTTTCATAATTGAGAGGTGATCCGCTTAGTGACAGAGCAAATATCAGTTATTTGAGAATTTTTACCCACTTTCTATGGTGTCTATATTAATGGCTGCAGTTGCTTTCTGTCACACTTGCAGAAAGTTAGATTAGACAGTTAAAATTTAAATGCCCCACATACACTATAAAGGCAACAAGCTGCCTTTTGAGACACAGAGATGTTAAATCTTCAACACGTCTGTTTAAAACCCCCAGGTCCGAGTAAAATGTTATGGTTATTGCAGATATTGTCTTTGAAAATACTGTAACCCAGAAAATCCATCTCATGGGAACAGTAAGGCTTAAAGAATGATATAATTTTTAAATATTTGCATATCTGCAGGACAGCCGACTAAAAGTGCACAAAACAAAATGAAAATATAATTGCAAGGTTACTCAATTTTTTATTATACCACATAAATAGTGCTGAATAGATACGCCAAGACTTGCAGTATTAAGTTGGGATAATTATTGATTGGTAAACTAAAACTACTAATGAATATCTTTTTAGTTAGTACAACAACAGTTTCCGGGGTAAGTTCTAAGTGCCCTGTGTTTCTATCTGTCACCCTTTCAGCTGGTCACTGTGGAATCCCAGAAGGCATTGTGAATGGCCAGGTGATTGGAGAAAACTTTGGTTACCGTGATACAGTCGTGTATCAGTGTCTACCTGGCTTTCGACTAATAGGCTCATCAGTTCGAATCTGTCTCCAAGACAACCAGTGGTCTGGACAGCTGCCTGTCTGTATATGTAAGACACATGCACACACACACACTTGTATGTAATTAACTAAAGAGTTGTCTCATCAAACAAACCGAGACAAACTCTGTACTGCATATGCATGAACAATATCCATGACAACCTGTGACTGCTGTTATGAAACACAAACACTCACAAACTACTTGCATCGTATCAGCGGTAGAAACAGAATGATCCCAAACTTAAAAAAGAGTTAAGGCCAATCAAGCAGGATGAATGGAAAAAAAAGTCATTTTTTTAATTAATGTTTTATTTTTTTTAGGGGCTCAAAAGCAGCTTAAAAATCTGGTTCATAACCTTTCAGGATAAAATAAAAACATACGTAGCAACAAATTTAAATAACAATATTTTATCACCTAATGTCAGCTCAATGGCATGAGTTTTTACACCGGATGCTCTTGCTGCTGCAACCCTCCCATTTTTATCTGGGTTTGGGACAGGCACCGAGGTGGCCCTTGGTGGCTGGGTAGGGCCGCACCTGGTGGGGTGGGATTCGAACCCACAGCCATCTGCATCCTAACTCAATGATCTACCACCAAGTCACCGCGCTCCCTAATAAATGTCAGCAAATTTTACATATTGATCAGTTACTTTTAGCAAAAATCTGAGATTTTTAACTGCTCTAGAAATTGTGTTTTTCAGGACACAAAATTAAAACCTCCTCTTTCTTATGGTGTCACATGGAGTCAAAGTGTAGCTGTTCATTCAGGGATTTCAGGGATTTTAAAATTGCAACAAAAACACATCTGCCTCTCATTTGTATATAAAAAAAATAGTCCTTTAAAGAAGGAATCAGTTGGTGGGAAGTAACCACATCAGACATGTTGCCTTAGATGTGTTGTGATCTAACAGATCATTAAAAAACCACCTGCAGTTATGTCTGTTGTGGTTCAGTGATAAAAAAACACGGGTTTAGAGACTTTTAAAAGAAAACTTTAGGTTAGGGTGCGGTTGTGTGTGCATGTGTAGCTGTGTGTACTAGCATTGTTAATATTACGCAGGCCATAGTTCAGAGTTTAAACGAAGCGTCACAGCTGACAATTAAACCTAAAATTCGATTTGAAAGCAGGGTTCCTAATCACTGCACACCTACAGCCTATAACCATGTGTTAGAATACACTCTTATCTTGATAAACCCCAGTCAAGTTTCATGCCAGCAGACAAAGATGTCAAAAATAAAACAGGGAAAATTAGATAATTAAAGTAGTGATTAACATTTGGCATCTATTCCATAATGAGTAAATCTAGCAAGGTCGGTTATCTCAGAAATATCCCTTTCTTGTTTCATTCTCCCAACAGTCCTGAGGTTCTCAGATTCACATCCAACAGTCCTATACAACCCCAATTCCAAAAAGGTTGACAAGATGTATAAAACGTAAATAAAAAGAGAATGGAATCATTTGCAAATCTCGTCAACCCAAATTTTACTCACATTAGAACATAATTAACATATTAGATGTCGAAACTGAAACATTTTACTATTTCATTAAAAATATCATTTTGAATTTGATGGAAGAAACACAGGTCAAAGTTGGAACAGTTTACCATTGTGTGTTTACCTTCTTTTAACAACTGTCTGTAAACATCTGGGAAGTGAGGAGACCAGTTGCTGGAGTTTTGGGAGACGAATGTTGTCCCATTCTTGTCTGATGTAACAGTTCTGCTCAACAGTCCTGGGCTTTTGTTGCCACATTTTTTGTTTTATAATGCACCTAATGTTTTTTATTGGTGAAAGCTCTGGACTGCAGCCAGGCCAGTTCAGCACCCAGACTCTTCTCCTGTGAAACCATTCCGTTGTGGTGGATGCTGCATGTTGTTTAGCATCGTCTTACTGAAATATTCAGGACCTTCCCTGAAAGAGAAGTTGTCTGGATAGGAGCATATGTGGCTCTAAAACCTCTAAGTACTTTTCAGCATTGATGGTGACTTTCCATAAGTGTAAGGTGCTCACAACATAGGCACTAATGCTCCCACATACCACCAGAGATGCAGACTTCTGAACTGTCCACTGGTAACAAGCGGGATGGTCCCTGTCCTCTTTTGTCCTTAGGAGACAGCGTCCATTTTTTCCAAAAATAATTTAAATGAGCTTTGACCCAAAGAACACTGCAGCGTTTCTGGATTGTGTTCACATATGGCTTCTTCTTTGCATGACACAGCTTTAACATTTGTTGATTGCACGGTGAACTGTGTTCACAGACAGTAATTTCTGGAAGTGTTCCTGAGCCCATGCAGTGATGTCCAGTAGAGAATCCTGCCTGTTTTTAATGCAGTGCTGCCTGAGGGTCCAATGATCACATGCATCCAGTTTAGACCTTAAGCCGTGTCCCTTTCACACAGAGGGTTCCTCCTGATTCCTCCTGAATCTTCTCATGATATTAAAACTCTTCACAATTTGGAAGAACATTTTTCTTTAGTTTTTCCACAATTGTTTGATGCAGTTTATCACAGAGTGGTGAACCTCTGCCCATCTTTACATTCAAGAGGCTCTGTTTTTATTGCATTCTGTTTTTATTTACATTTTCACATCTTCCCAACTTTTTTGGAATTGGGGTGGTAGAAAGGCCCAGAGGGCCCAAGTGCTTGTATGGTCTAGATGTGATAAATAAAACAGAAGGTTGGCATGTCCAGGATTCTGTGACAAGCTTCTAAAATCGGTTGCCTGAAAATCCTTAATGTTTTTAGGCAGAAACTGGGCACAGTTAAGGTGGCAATGACAAATGCCACCTTAAGCACAATAAAGATTCCTTTTCTTAAAAGAGACATCCTCTTTACTCACCAAATTAGAAACATGTTTAAAAGACAGAGGTGGGGACTTGTCTACATTTCTCCTGCTATGACCCTTAAAACAAAAGGCATTCAGTATTCCCTATTGAGACTTCATATCACATTACACGTTTTCTTTGTTTCGTGTTTTGTTTTTCGTTTGTTTTATTTGTGTGTGCATATTGCATGCATCTGTGTCAATGCCATTTTCAATAGTGTGTGTATAGTCATCTGTGTATCTGGGAATGTTTCCGTGCTATGCTGTTTTTATTGAGGTTATTCATGCAGGTGTTATTGAGGGAAATCATTTTACAGCCAAATTGTACTGTAATTATGGAGATGAGAGCCTCTTGTTTAGAGACACAAAACAGAATGCTGATGAGACTATAGTGTGTGTGTGTGTGTGTGTGTGTGTGTCTGTGTGTCTGTGGCTGCAGGGCATGCTAACGATGTCAGATAGCTTTATATTTCAGTCATGCAAACAAACTTCTGATTCTCTCTGATCAACAAAAAAAGACCTTGGCTTCTTCTTTCCCTCTCTCACTCCTGTTTTCTTTCGTCAACTCTCCTCTGCTCTCTTCACCCCAGTTGTTCTTTTGCTTTTTCTCTTCTTCTTCTTCTCCTCCACTAATGCCTTCTTTTCTTTTCGTTTTTCTGTTCACACTTCCACCCACCTAATGTGTCTGTTTCCTATTTTCTTCTACTTTTGTCAGTCTCTTCTCCTCTGCTCTGGGGTGGGGGTGGGGTGAGAGGTGAGTTGAGTCAAATGAGAGAGGGGCTGGCAGTGGCTTTAAACTGTCTGTTTACACAAGCATCAAAACCGTGTTGTCAGCACATTGAGGACAAGGGACACACACAAACTTCTAAGTAGCCCCAGTGAATAAAGTTAACACGATGAATAATTATGATGCACAATGGCAAACAGAGGACATTGAATGCCAGCACTGAAGATGGCGAGAGATAATATTTCCAAATTAATAAAGTTAAATTGAAATATCTTCTAGGTCATCTGACATGCTCATATATATTCATAGATTAAAGTTGGAACAACAGGGATATTTGTTTGAAATCTGTTGAAATCCAATTGAAATATTGGACTTAGTGTTGAGTGCCAAAGACAAGGTAGGGATGTCACAAAGTATTGAGATTAATCCACAAGCTGCTTACTAACTTGTTCTGAAAGGAATTTAAATGTATAAGAATTGTAAAAAAGAACTCTGCATTCAGGTACCAGCATTCACACTGTCTCTCCTATAGCCATCAGCTGCGGCCACCCTGGAAGTCCCATATATGGCCGTACAGTCGGAAATGGCTTCAACCTCAACGATGTGGTCAGCTTTGTTTGTAATCGGGGTTATGAAATGGAGGGGCCTGCACGTGCACAGTGCCAAGCCAACCGCCAGTGGAGCCACCCGCCCCCAACGTGTAAAGGTGGGGAGAAAAGTTAAGTGTATTCACCCCTAACCTTATTTATCCCTTATCTTTACTACCGCCTCAGTTCTTTCTTTATTTACCCTTACTGCCTCATTGTTCACCCCTACCCTTTTCATTTGAGCTTAACTCTACCTCTAACTTTATTCAACCTGCATCTCTGCCATTAAAGCCCTGAAAAGGATGAAAGGATTTTTTTTTTTTTCCAAATAATAAAGAGAGGTAGATTTAATACTTTACATCTCTCTGACCCTCTCCTGGCTCTAGCCTCAAGAATGGACATTTAATCATTTCAGTGAAACATAAATCTCTAGATCTGATCGTTCTTTAACTATCAAGACAACAACGGTAGCTTCACTCACATTAAAGTTTAGACCAGCTATTGGCGTTTTTGCTCCTTTTACAGAATGAAATGCCAATGAACTGAGTATTGTAAATCAAAGATTAGTGAACCGGTAACAAACCCCTACACTGTGGAAGTGCTGGACCCAGGACATAGAAACCTAACCCCACCGATCATCACCTACCATTCACCATATTTAGCTTTTTTAACACCCCTTCAACCATTGCTTCCTTCTTCACCACATAATTAGCCCTATATTATTTGTCAGAGCTCTAATCTCAGTGCAAAACACTGGGAGAAACAAAGAGGGGGAAAAGAAATGACCCTCTCTGGTTTATGCCAAATAACACATACTCTTCTATCTCTGTTTATTTGTGCGTGTCCATCTCTGTGTCTCTCTGTGTATAGTGGTCAATTGCTCTGATCCAGGCATCCCAGCCAATTCTATTCGGCAGAGTAAAATAGAGCATGGCAACTTTACCTTCGGCACTGTGGTTTTCTATGACTGTAACCCTGGCTATTACCTGTTTGGGTCACCTGTACTGACCTGTCAACCTACCGGACAATGGGACAAACCCCTTCCTGAATGCATAGGTCTGTATGAACCTTCTCTATCTCCCTTTTTAACTTTACAATTTAGTTAACAGTCAACAACTGATATAGATCCTATCAGGAAATTGTAAAAAATGTTAGCATGCTTGCTTTAAGGAATTGTCCCTTGTTATTTTCAGAATGTTATAAATTCTGGCAGTGTTTCTTTATCTGTCTTGTAAATCTGTTCCTAATTCTACACATTTCTTTCTTTAGCTCTTTACAGCAGCTACTGCAGCTCTTCTCAAAGCTATGTAGACCCAAAGCGAAATGTCAATCTTCTTTTATCTCTCTCTCTCTCTCTCTCTTTCTCTCTCTCTTCTCTGGGACTGTAGTTGTAGACTGTGGTCATCCAGGCTCTCCCCCTAACGGTGTGCTGAGTGGAGATAAGTTTACCTTTGGTTCAACGGTTCGATACTCGTGTCTGGGTGGAAGACAGCTGAAAGGAGAATCATCCAGAACTTGTCAGCTCAATGGGATGTGGAGTGCCCCCATGCCTTTCTGCTCTGGTAACCATTTAAACCTCTACTGAATATATACAGAGAGCAGCACTGTGGTGGAGTGGTTAACACTCCCACCTCGCAGCTAAAGTGTGGGGTTCAAGTCAGGCCCGCTCACCCACCTACTAGCCAGCTGTGGCTTTTCTGTGTGGACTATGCATGGTTCCCTTACATTTGCATAGCTTTCCTCTAGTTCCCTGCACAATCCAAAGACACACAGTTAGGTTAATTGTTGACTCTGAATTGCCTGCAGGTGTAAACGCAAGCGTGAATGGTGTTCCTTTCTCCCTCTGATAGCCCTGTGATAGACTGGGATCTAGGAATGAAGGGATATATGGACTTTAAAGTCCACCCTATTGGAAGGAGAGATAGATGAGTTGCACATGAAAGGTGAAATGAAACATGTATCTTCAAACAGAGCGTGGAGCACTTCATGCCTTTACAGCCAGACTTTCTTAACCCTTTGCACTTATTTGCAAGTCTAATAGGAGGAATAGTAGTTGGACTCAGTGCATGACAGAGTGGATATCAGCATATAGCCCTGGACCCCACAGTCACGCAGATTTCTGTTCTTCAGTGTATTATAGGTTTTAAGAGAATTTTGAGGCCTCCGTCATGATGATGGATAGATGGATTTTCATGAATATTAATACATTTGAATGCTTAAATTTACAGTATACATAAACTCCTGGTCATTTGTTCTAGCAGTAGCTGTACTGTCATTATGAGGTAAGTGGATTTTAGGAGAATAATTTCTGTAAATGCACCACTGTCTAATTTGTTTTTTGGAAACTGCTCTATACAAGCATATTTCCTCCTCACTGAATATAATGTATATGCATATCTCAATACTTATTGAGCTCGACTGTCTCTGCAGACAGAAAGGCTCCTTACCTTCCATCACGAATAAACAATCTGTCTAACTTATATGGTTCTCAGTTGGCTGGCTGGGGGCATGATTATGGCTCTCCAGAATGAGAGGCTCCCAGCTGCCGCTTATATAACAAACTGACTGAAAACACATTCCAGACGAGTTGACTAAGAATACATTGTTATTTACAGCAATTGCCTGGAGGAGTCGCAGGGTGAGGGAGGGTAATAGTTTAAGAGGCGATGATTCATGGTTTTTACCTGGCAGGTCTGTATCAGGGCCCTGCAGAGATAAGAGTTCAGTCCATGGAAGCAGTGCTATTTCTACAGTGCTGCTCTATGACTATTTAACTGGTCTTCTGATGTTCTGTAGTGTTGTGTATGTTACCACACCCACACTGACATTTCAGGACTTATTAATATACATTATGTACTGTACTGTACTTACACACGTTACTGTGTCTAGACTTGATGATGATATTTCTTTCTTATTTACCTAATTGTAACATTTTGAATATTTGTTTGACCATGTTTTACAGCTTGGACTGGTGTCAGACTAACAACTTGAGGATTACGCAATAACTTTATTTCACTGTACATCTGGATAGAAATAGAAAAATAAACATGACAGGTCCAGCAGGTCTTTTATAGCCACAAACCTTAAATATTTATTCTTCAGACTTTGCCTTGAGCAGCGGTTTTTAAAATAAAAACCCTAACTCCAGACGCTAGAAAGGAAAATGTTCAAATTCTGCTTCATTTTAAGGCATGAATGAATTAATCGACAGCAGAGGAAATACACTTGCTTTTTTGCACTACTCTCAGATCAGTCCATCAAATATGAAGCTACCACCAGAAGATGGCTGGCTTGGCTTAGTTAAAATTCAGAAAACGGGGGAAAATGGCTTTTTCAAACCACTTATCAGCAGCCTTTAAACAGACTATTAAACATGTTTATCTAATTTGTTGAAGCAATGGAAAAACAAGTGTAAAAAGCACAAGATTGGATTGTTGGGGCTCTCTGTAGACTTTTGTTTTTGGCAGAATCAGTTAACTTTCTGAAGGCATAAGATTACCCACTATCTAGTGGAAGCTTAAAAATGCATTGACCTCCACCCCCCAAAACCAAAAATTTACATTTATACCCTTTGTAAAGAGAGGTTTTTTTGTTTGTTTTTTAAAGAAATGAAAATAATTTTTAAACTTACTGCATTTAAATCCACCCATTTAATTTGTTTACTCATCCCTACACACTTGACTACCTACCCTGGATCAAAGAAGTGTGAATGTTATAACCTAGTAGGTTTTCTCCCCCAGCTTTATAAAGACTTCTGGAAACCTGAACAAAGGGGCTTCAGCTCAGTAACCCGTGAAGCCAGAGTGCAGCCAAATCCTTTCCATCTGATAGATGTTTATGTGTATGTGCAGATGAATTTGTGTGTGACCGATTAGTCGTTGCTCCAAAGTCACCTGAGGGAAATGTCAGAGATTAGTTTTAACAGTGTTATGTCCCATTCCTGCACACTCACACACACACACACACGGCAGTGACATCAGTTAGATTGGTTGTTCTCCCTGTTGAGACCAGATACACCTGAAGCTACATGGTGACTTTGGAGCTATGTGTGTTTGTGTGTGTGTCCCATGACAGTTGTGTAGATATTAATGTAGTGTCTCTGATGAAGTGTGTATTTGTACCCTGATTGGTGTTTTTGATCTGGTCCCAAAATTCATTTTGTTATAAACCTTTCCCCACATTTCCAAGATTTTAAACACAATTGCCAATGACACAATGTGATAAAGGCTTATTTATTTACATCTGAGACACACTGTCTGAAATCATGAGGCAGTGGAAAAGATATTATGTCATTATGTTTTGTGTATGTGCTATGCATAAGCTCAATTATGCAGCAAGCCTCTGGATATTTGCAGTTTTTTTTTGTACAGAGCCAATGTTAAATTAGGTTATTTGTCAAAAATATAAAGAAAATCATTGTAGATACACTTGGGAAATTATTAAGGTTGTTGTTTAACACAGTGTTTATTTTGCACATCTTGACCTAATGGTAATTGATATAATAAGGTTACAAAAGTAAAATTCTAGTAAAAATTTTAAAACTATATTCTTTGTGTTCTAATACCTATGGGAAACTAATAGAAATCACTCAGGATGTAAAATTATTGGCAGCCAGAAATGTTTTTTTTTTATTTGTGTGTGTTTGTCTGTGAAAATGTGTTTTTATTCCCATGAGCATGCTCTGTCTATCAGGCAGAATTTGCTGACCCGGCGACACTACAAGGGCAGAGTCACACACATCGACTGCCACTGACCTACAGACACACGCATACACTCTTAAGGCAAACGTATTCCCTTGTCACCAACATATATGTGCAGTCTTCTGGTATTAGTAAGCAGCCATTTAATAGTGGGGTACTGTGTGAGTGTAATTTATACTAAAAACTAAAGTAAAACATTAAAATAAACAATATTTCTAATGATACAATGGACAATAAATTAAAAATGTTAATAAATTTTTATTAGGTATGTTTGTGTGCATCTCTGCTGTAAACAGTGCAGCTGATTTTTATCTGCCTTGTCGCACAGGAATCCCATTAATTACAAACCTAGTATATCTTGTAATTCCAACCCTGTGATATTGTTTTGATTTATTTTTTTTTTGTCCCTTTCAACTCCCTTTCCCTCTTCTTGTTTTGTTCATTTGAACTGATACAATTATTTTATGGTTTGTCATGCAAACGCTGTCTTTGTTAAAGCTCAAATTGCTGGTCTGTAGTGACTCGTCTGTTGTATTTTTGAAGTCTGGGACCTCATTCTACCTCCTCAATTCTCTCTCGTAGGCGATACAGCTGGTTCCTGTGGCGATCCAGGCATTCCCTCCCATGGTTCAAGAGAACAAACGGACTTTAGGATCCGTTCCAAGGTTTACTTCAGCTGCTCAGAGGGCTATGATCTGATTGGTTCTTCAGAGAGGATGTGCTTCCCTAATGGAACCTGGTCTGGCACGCAACCCTTCTGTAAACGTAGGAAGACACTTTTACTTAATTTCAACCTATCTTAATCCACCACTTTGACAGTGACCCAGTTATAGATCCATCCATGCAGTTACTGTAATAGAGTGGAAACTCATTGAAATGCACAAGGGTTCCTCTGTCTCATTTTCTCATTTTTCCACCAGCTGTCCAGTGTGGTAACCCTGGCACTCCCAGTAATGGCCGAGTATATCGTTTGGATGGAACAACATTTTCTCACTCTGTCATCTACTCCTGCATGGAGGGCTACCTGCTCACTGGTGCCACTACACGGCTGTGTCAGACTAATGGGACCTGGTCAGGAGTACAACCCAACTGTACCAGTGAGTTTACCTGTTATGTATCAAGAGATGGCTGATAGATTGATGTTCGGATTTATGCTGTGCAGTAGATAATTTAACCACATTTCAAAATCTGTTATCAAGACAGGCATGCAGTCTTGGGGATCCCACATTAGGAAATCCTCATAATATTTGAATGCTTTCTAACTTTCAATGAGATTTCTGACTTTTACTATGCAAAGAAATTAGCTTAAAAAATCCAACAGTAGAGGACAAAGAGTTAGAAGTGCTGACATAACAAGATTCTCTAATATAGGGTCCTAAAAGAAAAAAAAAGTTTAGAAGCTTCCCTGACTCAAAAGAAATGGCTTTTACAGTAGATTACATTACATCTATTAACGGGCATGACAGTATCTGGGTGGGTTTAAAAGCATTTAAACTGCCTATTAGACTATGAAGGACAGACCTTTATAAGTACAATCAGGGGAATCCTAATGCTCTGTAAGAGTCCCAAGACAACCTCAGCCATTTTCTACATCACTGTAGTTTCATTGATAAGATGTCCAGCCCATAAAGGAATGTGAGGAGAACATAAGGTTCATTCGATCACTGATTCGCTAACTGTTGTGATAACTAAAAATTTCACTTATAAAGTACAACAGATCATATAAACTACGGCAAAAAAGCACGGTCTAAAGTTTTTTAAAACTCAGTGTAACGTCTGAATTTTGGCTTCAAAGCCTGCAACCTAAATTTACACTTGTAAGCAGATAAATACAGTTTTCTAACTAACTTTACCATCTAACCAATGCTGATCACCTGGAACAGGTTTGTTCAGTCAATCAGAATCTTGGACATACCATCGTGGATAAGAGTATAGTGTAGGAAGATAAAGGTTATTGTTATCTTTCAGCTTCGGATTGACTGAACACAGCTGATCAGCAGTGAGTAGTGCAGGGTCAGTAAGAAAAGAGGCAGAGCAGGGCTCTTGAGGACCCGGATTTAGAACCCCTGCAATCGATTACCATTTGGATCCCAGAATTTTGGTATTTCTGATACCTAATCATGAACTTGCCATTCTGCATATGTATCAGAGGGTTGTTCTAAGGCCTGGCTTGTTTTCAAAGACTGATTTAAAAGAACAATCAGGAAAAAAAATCTTAAATGTTCATCCAATCTCTTTTACTCCAACCCTGTCCAATTTGTCTCTGTAGTGATAAACTGCGGTGATCCAGGTGTGCCAGCCAATGGCCTTCGCTATGGGGAAGACTTCACAATTGGTCAGAATATTTCCTTCCAGTGCCAACCAGGATATAGAATGGAAGAGGATGGATCACCTGTCAGGACGTGCACCCAGAATGGTACATGGAATGGCAATATGCCCATATGTACAGGTAAATGACACTTGTTACTAAACAATCAAGCTCTGTTTAAGCTCTAAACAACATTTTTCTGTTAATATAACCCAGAACATATACATACATGTAGATGTGATATATAAATGAAAGTTTGTTTCTCCTTCTTATATGCAGAGCTATAGTTTAAACAAAAAACACAATGTCTTTCCACCTCTTCCTGCAACACATCTACATTTAACATGTCAGGGCAAGAAGATATAACAAGTAAAGGACACACAGTGGCATGTGTCATTGTATCTATTGTACAAGTTAATTAATCAAATTATACTGTAAAAGTATAGTGAGCATTGTGCAGATCGTCCCAAATGTTCTTTTTTGAACCATCTTATTTTAAAGTGGAACTACACCGAGCATGGGACATGGATGTAATGTGTTCTAAAAAAACATCACTAACAATACGCTGTACGAAGGCAGTGTGTAAAGGTCCTGTGAATCTGTTGTATTCCAATGTAAGCTCCTACTTAAATCGTTGTATAACACTGATACAGCAGATTATGGTCGACTCACGTCAGCACCTCTGAGGAAAAAACAAGAATGCAAACAAATTAGATGATATAAGTTACATTCAACAACTTGTATATAATGTCATATGTGTTTAAACTGTATCTTGTACTGGACGTGATAGAAAGGCTTCCAAGACAAGTGTATCTTCCAAATATTTACGATGATAAATGTCAATAGCACAAAATTGCAAACTAATTTACAAGTGGTTGAACTTGGTGATCTAATAATCAAATTAGGTTTACAGAATAGAAATGCCAAGTGAGTTAGGAGCACTACCAGCACCTGCATGTATGTTTATTTTATCTTTATCTTTCTTTCCCAACCACGGTCACTCCTTCCCTCCCAGCGGTGATCTGCCCGGCTCCCCCAGCCATCAGTAATGGGGTATTACAGGGCAGTGACTTTGAATGGGGCAGCAGCGTGAGCTTCAGTTGCTCACCTGGATATGAGCTGTCATTCCCAGCTGTCCTGACCTGTGTGGCCAATGGCACCTGGAGCGGCATGCTACCACAGTGCTTACGTGAGTACACATAAACATTTAGACAGACTCGTGCACATCCATATGCAGAGGTTTGGTACAAACCGGACTACATACGATATACACTATATTGCCAAAAGTATTTGCTCAACCATCCGAATAAATGAATTCAGGTGCACAAAGCAAAGTCCATAAAGACATGAATGAGTGAGTTTGGTGTGGAAGAACTTGACTGGCCTGCACAGAGTCCTGACCTCAACCCGACAGAACACCTTTGGGATGAATTAGAGCGAAAACTGCGAGCACTGTTTATTATGTATTTCATAAACACACTCCTAAACCTCGTGGAAAACCTTCCCAGAAGAGTTGAAGCTGTTAAAGCTGCAAAGGGTGGGCCGACGTCATATTAAACCCTATGGATTAAGAATGGGATGTCACTAAAGTTCATATGGGTCTAAAGGCAGGTGAGCGAATACTTTTGGCAATATAGTGTATATACATTTACACACATGCATTATCAGGTCCAAGAATACATGACCTGACATTATGCTTCAGTATCTTTTCTTTATTATCGCAATCATCAATTGAAAGCAAAATTTGCATTTGTCCTTGAGCTAATAAGTCAGTGCTTGTCAGTAATATCTAGCACCACAGACTGAAATGGGATTGTGTGTGTCTGTGTTCCTGTGTGTGTGCAGCAAAGTTTTGTGGCGATCCAGGTACTCCAGTCGGCGGTTTCAGAGAGGGACGAAGTTTCATCTACCAATCCGAAGTGTCCTTCAGCTGTGCTCCACCTCTTATTCTAGTTGGCACAGCAACCAGACTTTGTGAAAGTGACGGCACATGGAGTGGGACACAGCCGCGATGCATTGGTAATTTTATTTGCTTATGTTTACTTGGCAACCAGACAAAAGAGACATGCTTGTTAATGAGTGAGAAATACAATCCACTTTCGAAGGCTTTTTCAACTTATTCTATTAGCCGTGCGTGAAAGTGGCATTACTTTGTAAAATAGAAAAATGTATTTTATTTAATGGAAAGGCCTATAAAATCATTCTTTGATTTAATTTTAACTGCTAAAAATTATTTTGGGTTTTGGTATCATTCCTAATGTGTCAGCTGTGTCAGTATAATACATGAGTGTTTATACAAAGTCCAAAAACAGTCTTAATCGATCATATGAAGATTCAATTTCACTTAAAAGAAGAAGCCACAGTTTTCAAATATTTGTATTTGTGTTGTCATAAGCAAATGGTAAATAGTCTGCACTCAAAGCACTTTACAGTGCTTCTCATTCACCCATTTGCACTCACAATCACACACACACTCACACACTGATGGGGGAGCTGCTATGCAGCTGGCCAACACTCACCGGGAGCAACCAAGTTGGGATTCAGTGTCTTGCTCAAAGACACTTCGACATGTGACCGGAGTAGCCGGAGATCGAACCAACAACACTGGGATTGGTGGATGACCGCTCTATCTCCTGTGCCCAAGTACACAAATACGTTTTTTTTTTACATAATTTGCAATATGTTGTTTCGTATTATTATTGATTTGATGAGAAAGTCAATAAACTAGATCATAAATCGGACCACACTTTCAGACTTTCCAGTGTTTGGTACTTGACATTTTTTACAATTTAGAGCTACAGAAGTCTGATCAGTGCCAGATTGAGATTCACTACCAAGCCCCATAGCTCCTAGTCAACCAACTTAAAATATACAAGTCTAAACCTTGGCTCTGTATTTATGAATAAATAACTTAAAAATGTTCCGCAATATTATGCTGTGAAACTAAGTCTCCAGCATTTTTTGAAATCCAGAACCAAGGCTTTTACCTTTCACCAAAAAATGCATATAGGATTTTGCACATTAAGTTTTGGGGACATATTATTGATGATACAATCAATCATTTTTTTAGTTGTAATACAAGCGGTCATGGTTGGTCAATTAAAGCCCCCAGACTTTAGAATTAAATCTCTCATGAGGTCAATAATCATCTACTTTCAAAACCCATATCAAGGTAGATAGTATTAAAGACTTTTCAATGTTATCTTATTGCTATTATACATACTGCAAGTTTTATTTCATTTTAAATCATTTTAAGGTTATTGCTGTTTGTTTTTAATGTTTGCTTTACTGACTGAATAATTGTGTGGGTTAGTAATCTGTGAAACACTTTATTTAGTGTATGCTAATATAAGTGTTTATTATACCTGTACTTAAACTGGTTCTAGATATTTCTCCCCTTAATGATCATGGCAGTTGATGTTTACTCATGGGTTTTATGTGTAGAGCAACTATTGTTCTGTCATGTTAAAGTCACATAGACTAATTTACGTAATAATGAATAGTGACTTTACTGTATGTCCAGCTGAGACATTACTGTTCATCAAAACGCAGTCTTGGAAGGACCTTAAAGGATTCCTCCAATGTGAGTGAAAGTATATTACTGGCGGTTCTTCGTCATTAAACTGAAATGCAAATTCTCTTTTAAAAATCTACATGCTCCTGCAAAAACCCCAAACATCTTAAGCAGCAAATTGTAGCTTACATGTGGCAAATTCTTGTTGCAATAGGCACCGGTTCTTAAAGCAGTTTGTTGCCCACCCAGTAGTTACACCATCAGTGGATGCTGTCACCAGCTAGAATGGAAGTGAAGCAGCAAACTGCGGTGCCTCCAGTGGACACTAGCCGTAATAAAGTCCAGTAACTGTTTACTCAGATTCAGGTTATACAATGGTTTCTTCCTCATGCGTAAACGGAAGTTCTTGTACTGTGGCAGATCTGTGACATATTTCAACAATAGTCAGTTATGTCTAACATGGTTAAAAAGGTAGAGATGTTCTATGGGTTGTTACAGAACAATTACACAAAAAGCTCTTAAGCAGCACAACACTAATACAGGCTTGGACTTACATTTAGTTAAAGGCTTCCAGACACAGGCATCTGCATCTAACTTTAAATAAGGTCCTGGTTTTGGGGGGATTAAGAAAAAAATAAGAAGGGGCAGTCAGCACACATTACAAAAGGTCCCGCTGGGTCAGTTCCCCACCACATGACGTTTAGAGCACCACTTAACATGTCTGATTCAGAACAGGTGCTTTAACATCAAGTATGATGACGAATTGTGATAAATGAGAGCTTTTGTAATGTGAACAGACACTTGACTTTTTGTTCCTTCGTGGCACTAGATAAGCCATGCATCCAGTCCTTTTACAGCTGCTATAAAGTCAAATGTTCCTAGAGAAATAGAAGATCCAACAAAAGGCAGGCTCTAAAGTGTTACTTCATTGCTGGAAAGATTACATTTATAGTTACTAATAGACATATTCTGAGTATGTTGGGCATGAAGTAAAATCTTTAGGGTTTTTTTTTTTTTTGAGAGATTATGGAACATCACCAATATATAGTATATTCTTAAATTGACTCTGTGATTAAAGTGAAGAGAGGATGTGATATGTGGGCTGTGTGTGTGTGTGTGTGTGTGTGTGTGTGTGTTTGGGTGATTTATTAGTGTCTGCTTGCAGCTGTATTTTAGTGTGTGATGAGTTTTGCTATGTGACTGAAACTGAATGAGTTTTGGGGCTGAAGCAGCGGCCTCTTTAAATAAGACAGAAAGGGAAGGAGGTGGGATGGTCAGGAAGAGCTACAGTGACATGGAAAGAGAGAGAGAAGAAGAGAGCAGTTAGAAATACAGGGACAAAGGTAAATGAAGACAGAGGTGCGAGGGAAAGGGCAGTTAGTGATGTACAAGTAAGAGAGAGAGTGGTAGAGGGGGGTAGAGAAGGAGAGGTGGAGAGTGAATCTGTCATTTTAGAAGCTGTATTGAATCGAGCTCTGCATCAGGATGTGCTCTACATGTTGATGACCCTGCCACACACACTCCAACACACACACACACACACTCAAGTCTGGACCAGTTTCGTTTTCTGATAAAGCACTACTGCCCCCTGCTGTCCTGCTGCCATATAAAACCTACTGTTACCATGACAACAGGGGAGCAGAGCGTTCGGAAAGGGCATATGATGCTATTACTAATATATTGTTCTCTTAAATTTTCTGAGTAATTGCTTTGACTGTTGTGCTGTTTTCCTCAGAACCGACCAAAACCAGCTGTGATAACCCAGGAACCCCACGCTATGGCTCTTTAAACCGTACCTATGGTTTCAAGGTAACATATTAGGACTGATGAACTAACTCTTTATGTCTACATTTCTACCCAGATTACTAAATTACTTATGCTGAGGTTTGTGTTGTGGCTTTGAAAAACACTATTTAGGTTAAATGTTAAAGTTAAGAATTTAACATGAAAAATTTAAAATGAAGTTTAGATTAAGAAAGTGAAAACACTTGACATATTTAGGTTTTGGACTTTTTTTCCCCCACATTTTTTTTTCACATTTTTAAGCCAAACTAATATCACGGTAGATTGAGAGTTTATTTTGCACATTTAATGAGATCATTCAACTACAATATTTTTTGGAAAATAACAGTTCATCGTGACTAGGTAGGATTGCTGAAGCCTTACATGAGCTTCAGCTGACCTTTAGAATACATCTGTGCCAAGAACAAGGTACATATACATATACATCTATCTATCTATCTATATATATCTATATCTATATAATATTAAATTAGATATACATATATATAGATAGATAAACATAGATATAGATATGTACACACTCTTAAACTCTTTATCTCTACAGGTGGGGAGCGTGGTGTCATTTCAGTGCCAACCAGGTCATTTGATTCAGGGCTCTTCGTCTAGAACCTGCCAGCCTGATCTGACATGGAGTGGGACACAACCTGAGTGCATACGTAAGAAATATAAAATCTGATCAACTTGGTAACATACTGCCCATCCATCCTGTGTGTCCAAGTCTAACTTGAGTCCCCTCTCCACCTGCCAGCACATGCCTGTAAGCAGCCAGAGAGCCCGCTCCATGTGGACGTGGTGGGGATGGATCTGCTGGGTTTTGGCTACACCTTGGTGTACAACTGTCAGCATGGCTACTTCCTGGCAGGTGGTTCTGAGCACAGAGTATGCAAGAATGACGGCACATGGACTGGAAAGATGCCTATATGTCGAGGTAAATGATTTACTTGTCTTACTTACATTAATTTTTTTTAGATATATCTATGTCACAGCTTTTGATACATCCAGAGTAATAAAGTTTGAGTGAACTGGTTGAAGTGTTGAATGCTTCTTGCTCAAGGACACTTTCTCAGCAAGCACACACAATAACACACAAGCACACACACACCAACACACACGCAGACTGAGAGAGTCTGGCCATCTGGAGTAGGGTAAGATGTCCTGGTGGAGTGGTCGGCCTGTCTACTGGTGGTGCATCTGGCAGCACGGATTAAAAGAAAAAGATAAAAAATGTCCCATGGTTTTTTGTTGCTTTGGTTGATTGGCCTGCCCGGTTTGTACAGGTGAGGGTATGAATTCATCTCATGAGTCGATTGTTTTTTCCTCCTCAGCAATTTCACTGCCTGCAATGAGCCAACTGGCAGCTTTTATGAAATAATTACATATTGAAATGACACTTTTTGTGTTGTGAGAAGTACAGTGGTAGTTGTATCTGTGTGCTGTTGTCAGTGCACCAGTGCTCTTATAATTTAATTTTTAGTACGTAATGTAGGCATTGGGACCTGTTGGCCTTCATCCTTTGCTTGCAACATCAAAATGAAATACCTTAAACTGCATCAGTAGTTGCCAAATAATTCTCACCACAGCGCATGTTGAGTAGATGTTATGAAGCCCTTTCATTTCATCATCAAATTATTACTTCTGTGCACATTGAGTCCTTATTAACTGTGCTGGGTTAAAAGTTTAGATTGAAAGTACATCGCTGTCCTTGGAAGCTCTTGGAAATCCTCCAGGATGTACATGCAACGCTAGTTTGTGCACTTTTTTCAAGTCTTTATCTTATTCTTCAAGAAATGTTAACAGATGAAGGTTTGAAGCCTGCTTTGTGTGAGGAAAAACTGCAAGCCTCAATTCTGAAATCATTCCACCAAGGCCGCCACCCTTCTGCCCTGAAGTAGCCTTTAAATTGGAGCACTCTGTGATCCAATTTCAGATTCTAGGACAAATACCCTCTTCCTGGCTTGCCTTTACTTGTTGGCAACAATGGCTGCATCTTGAAGTGATGATAGGAGTGCTCTGAATGCTCAAAGCCAAAGTGTCTTAAGGTCACTTAAGGAACTAAAAAGCTCTACAATTACTGCTCATGACCTCTATTTGAATTTCTCTGCCTACAAATAACTTTTAAAAATGTTTATCATGGGGGAACCTTTTCAACACTCTCGGCTCATTATGCACACGTGTGACTTTAAGTGGCCAGCCTCGCATCCTAATTTGGGAACTTGACAGTAACTTTCTGCTTATATAGATAAAGTTTCTTCAGGGGCAAACTACAACATCTCCTCATACTGTTTTACAGCTCGTGTCTTTTGACATTAATTCTCATCCCCTGTTTTTTCTTGTTATGTGTAGCAGGAGAAAAGAAAAAACCAGTGAAACCAGCAACAGGAACTCCCAGCCCAAAACTAAATGGTCAGTTCTGTTAGTCTTTTTTATTCCAGGCTAGTTCAGTGCTGGGATTTTTCATTTATTCTATTTTAGTCTGATTTAGTCTGTAGTTTAATACTGTAGCTTCTGCGTTGCTTTTTCCTCACTGCTCACTTCTGCTCCTCAGTCTTGTTCTTTTTGTGTTCTTTCTGTGTCAATTGTATTGTACTTTACTGCTTTCCATCGTAGTTCTAAATAATTTATTAGGCTTCACTACACATAGAAAAGTAAATTAGGTACTGTGATGTTCCGCCCTTCTTTCTTTGTTCGGTTCTTCTCTTTTTTTAGTCAGCTAATCTACTGTACTGTATATGGTGTATTTATTCTGTTTTCCATTCTATTCTATCCACTTATTTTCCTGCTTGTAGTTCCAGATGATGTCTTTGCTCCTAACTACATTTGGAAGGGTTCCTATAATTACCGCGGGAGGAAGCAGCCTATGACACTGAGCATCACCAGCTTCAACTCCACAACAGGGAGAGTCAATGTTACCCTTAGTAATGGCAACATGGAACTGCTCCTATCAGGCATGTCACTTTATTGGGAATCATATTTTTATTCAGTTAGTGGGTAGAAACTGGCATTTGTAGTGCTAATCATAAGTCCTTACTGCAACTTTTGCAATAATGCAGCTTCACAGCTTCAGCGCACTTTCATCTCCTCATCATACATCAAGTCTCAGGTCAAATATTTCTAAGACCTTCCTCATCTCTGTGCTCAGCCCCTGACTACCCAAACATTCACGTGGATTTCTCACAAAGCCTTTAACCAGCTATACTTATATGCTAAACTACCTGCTCCTGACCAGCTAGCTCAGCTGAGGTAATGCATTATAGAAAAATTAATATCTATTAAGTATTACATAACCAGGTAAACACAGGCACACACACACTCACCACCACTTGCTTTCCATACTGATGAAGGTTTATCAGACAATATTGTATATCAAATTAAAATTATGTTCAGGTAAAAGAAGTTTAGTTAACATGATTCAACCTTCAGATAACCCTAACCCTAAACATAATTTAACTGCAGGTTTGCTAGGTAGCTAAATCTACCATAATTTCACGAAGACATTAAGGCACATGTGCCAAATGCGTATCTGTGTGCTGTTCTTCCACTTAAATCTATCCTGGTGCTTTGTGACTTCCACAGATGTAAGTTAAGGAAGAGAAGCTACCGTTTTCTCTGTCAGACGGTGAGACAGTGCCTGAAAGCTGCGATTTTCAACACAAAAGTGTGGCAGCACCTATCACACTGTGATGCTGAGGCAGAGGTTCACTCTGGCACTGTGACATGTAAATGTCAGGAGCTGTAGCAGAGAGTGCTGGGGAAAGCGTCGCACTGAGGACAGTATCGATCACATGCAGCTACTGACGCATATTTCTACGAGTACTGGCGCCAAATGATAATTGTAAGAACTAGTTTACTATTGCCAATCTGCGTCCAGGGGAAGAAAAAAAAAGCTGTGTCCCTGGCATTTTGTGCCCCATGCCATGTTTTACAGCTCTAGAGTTTTCTTACAGCTCACTCATTACAGATACAGACACATAAGTTACACATATTACACACTTCACCCTGCTTACCAAGCAAAACCAGAATATTTTTTTTATGCATAGCACCATTTCCTGGATTGTGAAAACCTGTGCTTTCTCCAAGTTAAGAAATGTACACATACGTAGCATATATATTAGTTCTCTTCTTGGATGCTGTCCAAAATGTTGACTTCATGGAACACGCTTTACAATGTCTGATCATTAACTCAAACACCAAGTTACACAGGTATGTGTCAGATGAGCCAAAAGCACTTACTGTACCAATCTGTGTTTTAGTGCGACATTAATAATGAATTAGTAAAACAGTGAATGGTGTGTGGTACCTTTTCCGACAATGGGCACTGTGCCTTTTGTTACTGATAGGCTCTTTATATACCTCCTAACAACTGCTGTAACTGTCTTGTGCCCCCTCCGATCTTTATGGAGCTTCATAAATAAGTTTCTTTATAGTCTATACTTAAGATAAGTGGCTAAAAGGTTGAAACATGTTATGAGTATAGCTCATGTTTATGCTACAGTACTTAATGATGCTGTATTGACCTGTTGTTGAAATGGCAAACAAACCTGAGACTTAGGTGTGACATGGAGCTACTGCTATCATTCTCAAAAACACTGCATTTCACTGCTTTCCTGGAGCCGCCAGCCTCTGTTTATGTGTTTCCTTCCCAAAACTCCCAAAAACGCATACACTTATTCGAACACATACCTCCCAGGGTCCTACAACAGAGTCAGCAGGGGGTTAAGACCCTTTTAAAACACAAATCCTGTTGAAGCTAGAATTGATTTCTGCAGTAGCAGAGAGTACAAACACCATGCAGCTATCAGACTTTTAACATCCATCCTCTGGCTTAAAAGAGCAGATTTAGATCAGTAACATCTAAAACTGCACTCATGCAGGCACAAAAAGACCAGTGCACAGTTGCATGTTTTCTTTCTATGATTTTTCTTAAGATGTGATGTTAAACTCCACCTAAGCACTGTGCTTTAAAGGAGTAGTTAACACACTTTTTTGTTTAAGATCAAAAAACTGTTTGTAAGAAGATGGCAATCTAAGGTCTCTGGCTGTGCTCAAACCATTCTAAAGCTGAGTAGCTCTTTTATTTAACCCAAACATGTACATGACCAGGAATGTGTGACATTACTCCATGTTCCAGGACATTTTGGAACAAATTCTTGACTTCAATCATGGTTACCTTTTGTTAACACACGCTGACAAAATTCAGCTGTCTCCAAAGTTTCATCAAATAGTTTTTCCCTTTTGTCCCAATAAATGTCTCATTTATGTGATTTTGCAATAGTCCTAAAAGAGTATAAACTTTTGTTTGACACACCAGAGGAAGAAGAAATGCTCCCACAGAGGTCTCATGACTTGTAACAAGCTAACCATTATATTGTGATGTTATTTGCTTTGGTACATTTTAAACTAGGGGGTTGTTTTGTCTTCTCCAGGAGTGTATAAAGCTTCCGAGGCCAGGCTGCTACTGCTGATGTACCAGGTAAACTATGTGAACCAGGGAAACCAGCTGAAAGACTCAGCTATTTCTCCAGCCAAAATCATAGATGACTCCTGGACCATGGATGGATTTGTAAGTTGCACTTCAGTTAAATTAATTTGGCAGGGTTTAAACAATCAGTATCAGTAATACAAGATAAACATTTTAGTGCCCTAATCCCTTTCTGTAGAGGCATTTTATGTAGAGCACTGTGAATGTTAGGAGACAAATTGCCTTCAGCCACATAGACATCATTTTAGGTGTTATTGTGTTTGTTTAGATAATCACTACAACATATTGTATTACAAAATAGTAACCTACTTAAATGCTGAGGCCATCTGCCCACAGGTGACCGTATTAATATTCATCAGTTCCTGCAGAGTAGGTCTGAAAAAAAAAACGACAATATTACAGCCTAAACACATGTCACTAGCAATATTCATCGTCTGGGTGTGTGTTTGATAACTAAGCGCTTTTGCAGTGCCAATCAAATATTGAAACAATAAATTCATCAGAAACACTCACAAAACTAAAACTCTACTTTTGCTTTAACTTTAACTTGAAACTGTTTCTCAACCAGACTTTCCCACCTTGCTTTGTTTGTCCTTTTCCCTCCAGGTATCAGCCGAGCCTGATGGTTCTAGTTACGTATTCCAAGGTTTCATTCTGGGAAAAGACTATGGACAGTTTGGACTTCAAAGACTGGGTAATTCTCTATTAGGTTTTGCAACCCCGACCAATAAGTATTGTCTTTCTTGTCAGTCAGTTTGGATTATAAATAATGGATGTAAAAACCTGATAAACTGCTGGTGGGAACCTCACTCAGGGAGCTTCTTTTTGCTGGCAGCACTGAGCTTATTCCTTACCCTGAGTCAGCAAGAGCAAGAATAAAAGTTATCCTTCAGACCTAAAAACTTCTTCAATGGGTTGAACTCCACACACTGCATACAAAGTTGACTACTATCAACATCAAAAAATGTATGAGCACACACGTGAACAACGCACTGGTCAAAACTAAACATTTTTAGTTTACAGCTAACATTACCACTTCTTCTGATATTGCAGGTTACAGGTTATAGGTAGCATCTGTTGACAAGATTTAACTTCCAACCCCTCTAGCAACCCATCCCAAACCTTTTCCATTCCAAACCTTTTCCATCCCAAACCTTTTCCATCCAAAACCTTTTCCATCCCAAACCTTTTCCATCCCTTTTCCATTTACCAGTTTGCCTGCCATCAGTACTATATACTGCACTTCTGCTACAAAAATTATTTAAAGTTTTTTTATAAAAATATTTTTCTAAGATAGAATTTCAAATTTTCTAATTTTAGGAGTAATGTTTTGTTTAATTCTATGACAACAACAGTGCACTTCCTTGTATATTACAGGTCTAAACATGTCGGAGAGTCAGAACTCGCCACCCCCTCAGCTTGGCACCAACAGCAGTTCTGTGGCGATCGCTATTCTGGTGCCTTTCTTTGCTTTAATCTTCACTGGCTTTGGTTTCTATCTCTATAAACAAAGGTATGTGTAAAAACATCTGCATGTTTTCCATTTAAGTGGACTTAAAAAGACCATCGCCATGTCGTTGTATTACTATGCTGTTGCATTTTTTCATTTCTTATACAAGCAAAAGGAAATTAGCGTTTTAAAAAGCTGTCTGGAAAATGATCATGGCACCTGCCTCTTTGGTTTGAGGTGCTAAGAGCCAGTTAAGCGTTTGTCTATTTGTGCCGGAAAACAATTCTGTTTAGGAGGTGGTAAATTGGATTTTTCCAAGATTTGGTTAAGCACAATTTACTTGTGTTCTCATTGTTAACAGATGTAAATAACTTCTGCTCTGGTGTGTATATACATAAAACTAATGCTTACTGAAGAGAGTAGTTTTGGGTGGGCTCAGTGGGACCTCCCTAGGCTTTATAACCGGCACTGTTTCTAATCCTTCTTGAAGCTTTTTTGCTATTCTTTCAGTCCTAAGACTGCATTCACTATCATCCGCTGTCTCTCCAGTTAAGTTGACATTAATAGACGATTCAAACTATTTTATCTTTCTAATGGTGTGTTTATGTTATTTTGTCTTTTCACAGAACCACACCAAAAACGCAGTACACAGGTTGCTCAGTCCATGAGAACAACAATGGTCAGGCTGCCTTTGAGAACCCCATGTACAACACCAATGCCAAGGCTGTGGAGGGGAAGGCTGTTAGATTTGATCCGAATCTAAATACTGTCTGCACCATGGTCTGAGGATTGATCATGCTCACTTGAAGTCAGTGACTCAGACATCTAACGGGACCACAATCGGTACAAGGCTTTGGCGGAGAAAGCCGTATGCTTTGACTTAAACCTCAGCACAGTCAGCAACACGGCCTATACATTCATTACAAAAGACCTTTATTCGCTGTTCAGAACGTTTGGCTCCTTAAGCAGACAAGAATTGCCCACTTGAAACCAGATTTCAGCATTGGTTCCTTTCACTTACAGCATTTCTTAGCCACAAACCATATGTAAAGAAAACTGTGAACACACAATGTTTTCTACCTTTGACAGATGCACTGCAGCCAGTGAAAACTCGCAGTGAGAAGTTACAGCAACTGAAAGAAACAGAAAAAACCCAACCGAAGATTCACCGGCTGTTATTCATCTCCAACCTCAAGACTCAGCTGGTCATCAAGTTAATCATTTAATTCTAAACCAACCATGGCCATTAAACGTCAACTCTTTTACTGTATGTAACCCCACTTGCTCTCTGATACCAGTATAAATGATCTGCTAGCCAAACATTTTGGCATATTACCATTACCCAATGCCAAACTTTGTATTTCACACAGAGCTGAGGAGTGAAGGACCCATTGCCAGCTCTTTGACCACTAGTCCTTAACTGGGGAAAGAGAGAGCAGCACATTGTCAGTGCTCCTACTGTGGTTCTACGTCAAAAATATAAACTGCACTAGAAAAATGGCTTATTTTAATTTGTGACGTGTTTTCTCCCCGAATGGATTGAACAAATATGTAACTGGGAGAAATGTGGAGACGAAATGGCCAGAGATGGGGAGATTTGACAATGAAGAAAATGTCTCAAAAGACACTGTGAAGCAAAGAAAACCATTCCTATCTGGGTTCAACTTTGACAGTGCGCAACACTGTCACCAGCAGTTCATCAGAAAACCAGACTCACTGTTTGTGAACTGGAGCTTATATCTAAAACAACCACGGAATACAACACCACAGCATCCAGACAGGACAACCTCTTGTCTCCGTGACAACCAGAGGCTGGTATTACCAGACTTGTGTCTTTTTTCTATTAAATGGGAATCTAAGATGGCTAAAGCTCGCAGACAGTAGCAAAAGTTCCTTTGAAAAGAGACTAACTCCTAAGCAAAGGATAAGGGCAGCCCTGGAGATGGAGCTATAATCCTAACTGAACTGGGATTAGAGCAAAGCTAAACTAAAAGGAGTCTAAGAGGGAGCTAGCACTAATAGAACAGATGAGAAGAGACTGACTCATCTAATGGATAAACTGCCCCCTCCCATCCAATGGATAAGAGAGGAGGCCGCAGAAACAGAGACAACCCCTAATTGAACTGGGAGTAGACTGAAAGAGTCATCAAGAACAAAAAAAGATGAGATCTTAAAATTTTAACTCAGCCAATCAAAACCTGTCTAACCTGAAATCAACTATTGAGAGAGGGCGACCTCCCCACCACATAATGAATCAGGTCAGATGGAAAATCGCCTCAAGGAAAGAAAATGACCCTGTGAATTTAGATGGATTCTATTGAGAAAGACCCTGAAAGGAAACAGAGGACTCTGATAGACTAACAAAGAAAAGACTTTGAGAAACAGAGAAAGCTCTGGTAATAAAGCACATTTTACAGGAACAATACCTGTCTACCCTCTGAAAGATGGACTAACACAGGGACAGACAGAAAGGTTAGAGAGAACCTGACAGGATGAATGACAGAAAAGATGACAGGTGCACTCTCTAACAAAAATCTAGCCAGACAGAAAGCAGACAGGAGGTATTAGAGCGAACAGTTCGACACACAACGAGATAGACAGGTTCATGAAAGACTAGCACGGTCATAAGACTTTTGCAGACTGCACCGTCCAGTGTCTCCACTCCACAGATAGACATGTTTGAACAGATTTACAGGTGGACAGAGACAGGCTGATAGACAGGAGACACAGACAGACACACTGTAAGTTGGCAGACAGGTTAAACAGGGTTGTAGCCCTACGATTGTGGACACAGTTTCACTGTAATTCTGCACTCTGCGAGTGCTTAACTTCTTTCTTTGTTATTGCTGCAGAATCTTCTGATCTGTAAATCTATTGCATATATATTCGGGAGCATTCACCACCTATATTTTTGTGCTATATATTTACCACGGGGATGGGCTGAAGGGGAAAGATTATAGCAGAGTTTTTAGAAAAAAAATGGAAGAAATGTCCGAATTAAAAATATTAGTCACAAAAGTCACAAACAGTATTTAAGTTCTTTTGTAACATGAAATTGGTTTTGTTTCTTTTCTTGTGTAATGTGAAGTTCCTCATGCCATCACTGTCTTTCCCCACTTAGGGTAATCATAGAGCGTCAGTGGTATTGCTGTTGTCATTATTGTCGATGCAAGATCCAAGGTTTGCCAGAAGCGATCACGCTGTTTAAAGTTAATGTCTCATCACATATTCATCACACATGGCAGAGTTTCACACCATTAATTGATGGAGTTGGTGCAACCGTTGGCAATTTTCCTGCTCCCTTAGAGCTGCTGGCCACTACAGACACAGAACAGTAACTTCCTGAACTGTCGCCATAGTGAAACAGAACATTTTAATAATCAGTTTTTAACCTGTAGCCACAGAAGCTTTCCCATCAAACTATAAATAGACTTTTTAATTATTATTATTGTTATTATTATTATTTTATTTTTATTTTTTTACAGTTCAGAGATGTAAACAAATTTGCCCCATCCTCCTAATCAAACCCACCAGTTTGATGACACATGGCCCACCTCTAGCACAGAATCCGGCTGAAGTCGGTGACTCCATCGACTCGCACGAGGCCAGCGGTAAAAGGAAAAGCATAACAGCAGTATAAGTTATAATGGTGATAACTTCTGGTGAACTGCCTGTAGTTTGTGGATAAAGACACACGTAGAAGTTGTTTCAACCCATGTGATGTGTGTGTCGTACGTTGACATGCCAGTTTGTTTGTATGACAAAGTGTCATTTCATTTGGTGCGAGTGGCTTCGGTGTTGTTTGCAGCTGGTTACTTTGTGAAGCATAACTTAAATGGGGATTTAGCTTAGCTGCAAAACATACATGTTTTGACCTTGGTTGTTCATAAACCCTCAAAACAAGATCTGTAAATTTTAAACATTTATCCTCACAAGTTCACTCCCAGGTTGTATATCACTTTCAAGTTTATCCTTGTGTTAGGGGTGTGTTTGGTCTCTCAAATCAATACTGAAATGTCTAAAATCATCAGACTACATGAATTCACTTTTGCAGTTTTTCTTTTAAGATCTAATGTGCCCTTGTATTGAACTCTGTGTCAATTCTAAAATTGCACACACTATTTACTAACCTTTGGTTTACAACCCCAATTCAAAAAAAGTTGGGAAAATGTGTAAAATTTAAATAAAAACAGAATCTCATCAACACATATTTTGTTTACAATAGAACATAAATAACATATCAGATGTTGAAACGGAGACATGGAAAATATTAGCTCATTTTGAATTTGATGGCAGTAACACATCTCAAAAAAGTTGGAACAGGGTGATGTTGACCATTGTGTAGCATCTCCTCTTCTTTTAACAATCGTCTGTAAACACCTGGGAAGTGAGGAGACTAGTTGCTGGAGTTTTAGGACAGGAATGTTGTCCCGTTCTTGTCTGATGCAACAGTTCTGCTCAACAGTCCTGGGCTTTTGTTGCCACATTTTTTGTTTTATAATGCACCAAATGTTTTCTATTGGTGAAAGCTCTGGACTGCAGCCAGGCCAGTTCAGCACCCAGACTCTTCTCCTGCGATAACATGCTGTTGTGGTGGATGCTGGATGTTGTTTAGCATCGTCTTGCTGAAATATGCAGGACCTTCCCTGAAAGAGACGTTGTCTGGATGGGAGCATATGTGGTTCTAAAACCTCTAAGTACTTTTCAGCATTGATGGTGACTTTCCATATGTGTAAGCTGCTCACACCATCATTTTGATGGTCCCACATACCAACAGAGATGCAGACTTCTGAACTGTCCGCTGGTAACAAGCTGGATGGTCCCCTCTCCTCTTTAGTCTGCAGGACAAGGCATCCATGGTTTCCAAAAATAATTTCAAATTTGGATTAATTTGACCACAGAACACTTTTCCATTTTGCCTCAGACCCTTTTAAATGAGATTTTTCCCAGAGAACACTGCAGCGTTTCTGGATCGTGTTCACATATAGCTTCTTCTTTGCATGACACAGCTTTAACATTTGTTGATTGCACAGTGAACTGTGTTCACAGACAGTGATTTCTGGAAGTGTTCCTGAGCCCATGCAGTGATGTCCAGTAGAGAATCCTGCCTGTTTTTAATGCAGTGCTGCCTGAGGGTCCAAAGATCAAATGCATCCAGTTTAGACCTTCAGTCTTGTCCGTTTCATACAGAGATTCCTCCTGATTCTCTGAATCTTTTGATGATATTAAAACTTTAGATGGTGGGATCTTCTAGGTCTTCTCAATTTTACGCTGAGGAACATTTTTCTTAAATTGTTCCACACTTTTTAGAAGCAGTTTGTCACAGATTGGTGAACCCCTGCCCATCTTCACATTTGAGAGGCTCTGCCTCTCTACAAGGCTCCTTTTATACCCAGTCATGTTACTAACGTATTGCAAATTAACCTAATTAGTTGTCAAATGCTCCTCCATTAGTTTTTTACTTGCAGTAATTACCTTTCCAGTCTTTTGTTCGTCCTGTTCCAACTTTTTGAGATGTGTTGCTGCCATCAAATTCAAAATGAACTAATATTTTTCAGTGAAATGGTAAAAGTTTCAACACCTGATATGTTGTTTATGTTCTATTGTGAATAAAATATGGTTTAATGAGATTTTAAAATGATTGCATTCTGTTTTTATTTACATTTACACATTGTCCCCAAAAGGAGCAAGAGCAGATTGTAATTTATTTCTCATAGTTTATTTGTACATTGCATTATAAAGGCCTCAATGCCATTTATTTCAGAAACACCTAAAGTTTTAAGATGGACTGAGAAAGATCTTAAGTTTATAGTTGGATAAATGAATGCACATAATGAAGGTCATCGAGATTTTTCTTTGTTTTGTATTTTATAGATATACAGCCTTATGTTCTCAGCTCATTGCTTCTTGGTTGGTAGCATTTTGCAAATCTTAGCTGGAATTTTTTCTGATTTTGAAACATTTTCTGTATCACACTTTACAACATTCAGCCCATCAGCCCCTGGAGGCTGTTGTTATATACATTTTCAGCCTTTCTGATGATTTCAGGTGCCATTAGTAATTCACTGTTGAGCGAAGAGAAGATGTTAAATTTTTTGTGTGTAACCAGGCAAAAATATATTGTAATTTCTTACAGTAAGCATTGGGCCTAAAAATGCATATGACAGGAATACGTATATCAATGCACATGAGTCACTGTGTTTTAGTTTTGGTATCTGTGAAAAAAGAACTTGTTTTGTTGTGAAGAATCTGGTGTAAAGAGTGCGAGAGGGACATTTCGTGAATTTGGGTCACACACATGATGAATGCCAGTAGTTTATAATGAGTCTGGCTGCCAGGGTGAAGGAACATTTACACTGCTTTGTTTTCAAACCCCTACTGTTGCGACCACAGGTATCGACTGCAACCAGCTGACAGAGAACTCCTTTTAAAGTCATTACCCATTTAAAAGCAGTGGTAGCTTTGACTTCTTTGTTTATCCACACTGCGACCGCACTGTACAGCTATATTGTTTCTTTTTACCATTTGGATCGTTGCTGCTGCTGATGTTGTTGCTGTTGTTGTTTTCTTTTCTTTCGGTATGGATCTGACACAGTGCCTACCAAAAACCATGGGACCCTTCCTGTCTTCTACACACACTCAAACACGCACACACATGCACACACACATACAGAAAACACTCACCTATTCCAGCCCTCCCCTTCCTTGGAAGTCATTTTTTTCTAAGCTTCTATCTATTTTGCCACAAGCTTTTCCTATTCACTGACCGCAATAAGACTCATGTGATTTGAAAGACTTAAAGCCGTTCCTGCCTGGGGACATTGGAAATATTCACCATTTGAAAAAAAAGATGAAATATAGAATAAAAAAGTGTTTTGTACAGAAATATATTTTTATGATGAAATTGTTTGTAAAATGTATGAATCTATTATGTAAATTTTCAATGCAATGTAAGATTAAAAAAGGCTAATTGCTTTTGTAAAAAAGATGTCTTTATTTTCTTGGCTCTGCTTTAAACTGTTTTTTGTTTTTGTTTTTCAAGGTAACCTAGCTTGCTGTGAATGCCCACCACAGTAGAAGCTACATAGTGTTGGTATTGTGAAATTCTAAAGTTGCTTTAGTTTAATGATAAAAGTGAGTTTCAAATCCAGGGAGAGCATTGCAAACCAAATATTGCAGGCAAAAAGCGTATAAATACAGTGCAGCCATCTCACCTTGAGATGAACCCCGTAATTCTTCCATTCATTTACAATGGAAGTCCCTATCACCGGGACGTAATACAGTATTCCTGGCGCTGAACCTGTGACTTGGAAATGCATTCCTACATTTTTCAAAGTAGAAATGAATGAATGTGTCCAACCGTTATCGACTTGGTAAATTTCTAGAAAGTGTATTTGGGTCTAATGTTGAACGTAGCCATCCCCCACAAGCCCCGAACATTTTTGTTCAAGCAGTCGTTACAGTGGAAATGGTGAAAAGTGAGCTCATATACTGTAGCACTTTTAATATCACCTAACTTACATTCACATTTAATCATTTGGCAGAGCAACTTGATGCACAACCTGCTCTACCTCTTGAATGACACCCACTCCTACTGTACGATCTTAGGTCACACGGGGATCCGCAGCTCCCAATAATACAATTTTTGCCAGGCAATCAGCTACTGGGTTTGAACGAGTAGAAGATGGCGTCACTTTATCCTAACTTTGCTGACCTACTTATATACCATGGAATCAGTAAGTGTATTTTTTGTTGGCAGTGTACATGAATATGTACTTTACAACTTGAAGTTTACCCAGTATTGGCCTTTGTCACAATAAAGTAGATATGATAGACTGTGAAAGCTAAAAGAGAAGCATTACAAGACAGAGCAAATCTTTGATTTATAAAAATCTAAACATCTTTTGTTTTTGTAGACAGACTCCATAACTTGTGGTTCTGTCAAAGCCTACTGTGACACACACTCATAGAACAGCAGTAAAGCCATCCATCGATCCATCTGTTATCTTTAAGTGCTTATTCTGTTTAGTGTTGGGGGGTCTGAAGCCAATCTCAGTTTCCATAGGACGAGAGGTGGGTTACACCCTGTAAAGGTTACCAGTCTATCTCAGGACCAATACAAAGAGACATACAGAGGCCGACGATCATTCACACCTACGGACAATTTAGAGTCACCAAATAGCCTAACATGCATGTCTTTGGACTGTGGGTGTAAACAGGTATACCAGGGGAAATCCACACAAGCACAGGGAGCTCGTGCAAACTCCACAGAGAAAGACCGCCAGCTGGCAGGTGCACCAGCAGCCCTGCAGAGATAATCCCCTCTAAAGGTTTATGAGTAAGGTGTACCCCTCTAACCAATCAGAGAAGTTGAAAAGGTGCCTTGCATGTATCTGTGAGACGCCACAGGCTTTGACACAGCATCAGTATGTAATGCCTTGGCTTGATTTTAGAAAGTAGCATAATGTGGAAAATCATCTCAACATATCTGTTGTTTTATCAACTACAACCAATCCACTGTTTCCAAAATGTTTGCTCAGTATTTTTAGTCAGTGCATCTCCAAATTTCCTCTTAACATCACTGAGAGGTTTTATTTGAGTTTTGTTGCACTGATAAACTACAATGCCAATGGAAAGCTCTGTGATACCTATTTTTTTCTGTCTTTTGAGTCACTTTATTTGATTGTTTTTATGTATATATTTTATTTTATCAAGACCTCCTTTAAAATGAGATATAACTTTAAGAGTTTGATGTGAATAAATAAAATTAAACACATTTAATGTTCACTATATTTCCCTAGTGGCAATTATATTGTGTAGGACATATAGTAGTACTATAGTTGTAGTACTGTATATAGTTTGCAAAGATCGCCCCTAGCTGCGGCTTTAAAACTCTCTATGATCAAAACTACTCAATGGACCATGTGGTACTTTTCCCTGAATTCGAGTAGTGTGTTGTGTTTTAAACGCCACGCTTGTTCGCACAGGTAACAGGTGGATTACTCACAGACACAAACCTGGCTGATGCCGTAACGTACCGTACGTCACCGTAGCGACGCAGAGGACGTGGAGCGTGACCTCAGGTTTGACTGCAACTGTGGAGGGACACGGAGACACGGAGAGGCAATTTGTTAGGCAGGTCGACCCGGATGGACTTATACCTGACGTGGTCGCGTCGGCAAAAAGAGGTGAGACATTTGGACATAAAGCCGGGGATGTTTTGTTTTTTTAAATGAATATCGAGAGCAGCCGGAACGCGTCCACTCATGTTGTCTGGTTCGGGGTCTGTGGTCTGTACCATTTGTCGAGACTGGTGAGTTTGAGTGAGCTGGGTCAGTAAAAAAAACTGGTGGTGACATCGGTTCGTCCCAAGTAAAAACTTGTCTGTGAACTGAGTCTCGAGATTCAAAGTCTGAGTCTCACCGGCTACTCGAGCACAGGCCCGACACGGACCCGGTTGACCTGGTGCCCCCCTTCTTGACTTGAAGGTGAAGCGGGGACACTATGGGAAGGTTCACTGTTGTTCCGAGTCTCCCACTCACCTGTGCGTCACTAAACTATTCTAGACTGATCTATTTCAATTTGGCAGATTTCTGGATGTATTCTGTTATTGTTGTTTCAGTGAGTGTAAGTAGCATCTAAGCCTTGTATTTTATATTTGCCCAAGTTGCCTGTGTTTTATTTTAAACAGTTTACCATAAAAAGAGAAGAAATGAGGAGTTAGTAAAAATATCTTTACAGCAGTTTATGTTGGGTTTTTCTGATTATTGTTGCGCTTGTGATGTTTTTATTAGTCTAGTCTGTGGCTGTGTAATGTGAACTAAATCTTAATTGTCGCCTTTTTAGTAGTGTGTAGACATTTGGATTTGACAGTTAATCTGTTATTTCCCATTCACTTTTGCCTTTGTTATTTGCATGATGTAGCCACTAGATGGCGCCAGCTGACCTTTGTAAATTTCTATTTGTGCCCTGCATTGCCCGTTGTCAGCGTAATTCATTACATTGAGAGCATGGTTCAATTTGTGTGTATTTGCGACACTTAAAAGCAGCAGGAGATTCATTCGATGTGTCTGAACCCAGTCTGATTTTAGAAAGTGTGACCTGGATTGTAAACATGTTACAATGTTGTTTTAATTTTTTTTAAAAGATTCATTTTTTCAAAGTTTTTAACGTTGTGGTGCGAGAGCCTGGATGAAAATCTTTTCATCTCTTTGGCCTGCAAAGTTTACCGCCCTGATGTTAACACAGATGTTACCTGTGCTCAGAATATGGGTGGAGCAGAGCATTGGCATCCTTATGGTCAGAGAAGTGTGGGACTCCTGGTGCGGCAGAATCTGGTTAAATCTGGTAAAACAACACTACTGTGATGCTTCTAATACGAGGGCTTTAACCCCAAATGCTTGTGTGTGTAGGCAGGGTGTTTTTGCAAAAGTGGTGTAGGCTTTCAGTGAAGCTACTTAAAGTAAAATAAAGGTTAAAAATAAAGAAAGTTTTATGAAGGAAGTGTGGTAAAAGGCACAGCTAACAACAAGAAGAATTATGATATCTTATAGTAATATTTGCTGTTTAATTTTTTACTGGTGGACCAATGGATAGAGTATCGGGTTGGGATGCAGAAGGCCGAGTGATCGAGTTCCACCCCACCAGGTGTGGGCCCGCCAATCCATCAAAGGCTACCTTGGTGCCGGTCCCGAGCCTGGACTACATGGGAGGGTTGAGAAAGGAAGGCATAAAAAACTTATGCCAAATCAGTGTGCGAGCACGCTCTGCTGTGGCGACCCCTGAAGGGACGAGCTGAAAGCCGGTAAATTCCGTCAGTAGATGGAGCCAGTTGACCTGTGAAAGTTTTGGGTTTTAACATTCATGTGCCAGTACTTCATTAGCAGCCTTTAAACTGCTAATACATGATGTTTTAAGTATACTGTTTGTGTGCGTGTGTATATATACTACCATAAATAAAAGACCATCACTTGGATGGGTCATGACAAGAAGGGCAGGATTTTGAGGTACAATCAGTATAAAATCGAATTTCCCCAGATTTCATTAGTGTACTGGGCTTATGGAGCTGAACATATTTTAGAGTTTATTCTCTCAGCGGTGCAGTGGTTGGGCTGTTCCCCAAACGGCCTGTGTCTGTGCTTGACCGTGAATGATCAGTAGATGGAGCCAGCTGACCTGATCTGGGCTGTTTGGTTAGTGTCAGCCCCAAGCAGCTGTAACGTGTAAAGACGGGGGGCTCAATAACCAAGAGTTTAAGTTTGTCTTTTACATTTACCATAAACTTTTATGCACACTAGTCATTATCTAAATCAGTAGGAATTATATATGAAAATGTTTTGCTAATGCTTTTCATCAAATAAAGCTTTCAAGTCAAAGGAAGTGGATGGTGTAGACATACAGGATGCAGACATTAGTAAAATGTGGCTGTTTTCTCCTTTAAATACAAATACTTAAGTATTTTTCTCCACCACAGAAAAAGGTTTAATCTGTTGATGCCAAGTTGTAGCCGACTACAGTATGATGTGTGCATTTGCACCTGCACTGCACATTTTGCTTTCTTTTTAGTACATTGAACACATTGTATTGTACAGATTATCAAATAGGGAGTCAGTTCATTTTTGTAAATTCACTTTATTTGATTAGTTGTCAGTACATTAGTTTCTATAGGTAGTGCACACATTTAGTTACCTTCTGTACAGTCACACTTTCATTATCAATCAGTTAATCATAATTAAGTTACCAATGCAGGTGGAGTTGCTGTGGGACATCTTGTTCAGCTGAGCAAAAAGATGCACCAGGGAAGCAGAGCATCTAAATAGTGGAAGTTGTAAATTAGACCATACCAAGAGCCTGCTACCATAAGGGGGGATTGTTATTTCTGTTTTAAGATTTTGGGTTATTAAGCTAAGTTATGTTAGCTATTTAATATAGTTGTTTTGGATAATATCTCATAATTTGCATTTAGTAGATTTATTGTTATTTTGGAGGTAAATGAAAACCCTTTTTTTGCTTGCTCGTTCCCGCACAAACATAATAATTTATCTCTGCATTACAGATGTAACTCACTAAAACAGAATAGGCCCAGAGAAAAGTACTGTAACACTGTGGAGCTGTTTATTTTTGTCTTATAATTCAGTGTCACCTTGCTTCAATCCTTGTCGATTTTGCCCTTTCTCTGGTTGTGACACAGAGGGGACAAAGAAGAACATTCAGTCCACTGTGTGTTAGTCAAACTGGGACAGGCTGAAGCTGCAGGGTCCGTGGGAAAGGATAATTATGCAGCGAAGCTCCTCGAGAAGTCCTTTTGTGTATGAAGCCCATGTGAGTGTAGAAGCGAGCGTGTCGAGAGGGTAATTGCAACAAAGACAGAGACCATAATTTTTCCCCAGTGCTACACTAATGGTGCAAGGAGGTGGTTTAAAATCAGGTGAACCCTGCAGATTTACAAGAGCTTGGTGATATTTTTGTTTAGAAAATAGTTGTTTTTGAGTATTTTTTAAGAGTACATGTAATGCTCTTGTTTTTGAACAAGACAAGTAAAATATGTCATAGTAATTTGTATGCATTTCATTAACATTTCCTCTTAAACACCATCTTCTGCAGATGATCTATTTGGATTTGAAATGCAGTGTGAATAAACATACAGTGAAATGTAAAAAAAAAACCTGCCACTAAAACATGTTGTCTTCTCTCCCTGCTTGCATTGTTTCTCATGTCTTGTCAGTAATCACTGAAAGATTCTCGGTGTCTGTCTTTGACTACTGTTCTTGTATTTTCTCTTGATATACTGAAGAATCTCAGCTTTTCTCTTTGCTCCTTTTTCCACCAAGAGACAATGCACAGCTTCAGTAGTACCAGAATAAATAAATGCATACATGCCGGCACCAGCACACACTCCCCTCCCTGTCAAGTCAATGTGAATTGCTAATATGCACAGCATAAAGCAACACAAGCAGAACATGTCCCGAGAAGCTTTAAGAAAGTGAAGTAATTTGTTTCTCTTTTCAACATCAGAACAATAAGAAATTACTGAATTACTTTGATGGTTTGAAACAACATTTTATTGGCCGTGCAGTTTAAACAATCGTTAGTTTTCATATTTTTGTAAACCGTCAGATTCTTTTCCAGAGCTATTTTGTTCTCTCGTTGAAACCAGAGCTTCTAAACTGTTTCATCCAATCACCCAGCTTCCAGCAGTCTGCCTCATGTGACAGAGAGCTTTTCCAGATTTCTCAGGGTTTCCGTCTTCGACTGCTCTCAAATCAATCTGGGATTAGGCTTGATTACATGGATGCCCCTTTGGGACCCTTTATTTCAATGAATTAGTCGAGTGAATGAACAGAACTGCAACAGAACGGTATTTTGTACCAGCCATATAAATTATGTATAGTCTGTGGATATCAACCAGCCTTGATCGTCTTTTTTTATGGTTTTGAATTCAGAGCGAGAGAAATTGTTAATTGTCAGCCTTGTCACATATAATTGTGGCTGTGTTTGATGTACAGTAGTGATGCAGCCTATATGTTGATTATTTATTTATGTCGTGATGGAGATGCTGTGTGTGATGAAATGGAGACCCAGATAAAATTTTTGTGTGGTGTTTTGTGTTTTACACTACTTATTGCTAGAATCATGGCCAGAAAATAAGAAAATCCATTGATTGCACGGAAACCATTGTGTGTTTCCTATGGTGCTGAAAATCTGTGTCCGTGCATCACATATACATATCAAGATGATTGTCGTGTTATCTTTCTTCAGCTTCTTTTTCCTTCTTGCTGCATAAGATGTACAACTCCTGTGTGGCATGAGGGGAAAATGTGCCTTTTTAATCCCAAATCTTTCAGTTGAACTCGAGGGTCATCGTTATGATTAATAAGCAGTGTCAAAGATGAACAACCTCAGATATTGTTTAAAACAGTACGTAAATATAACTCCTCAGAAGACGGCACAAAAGGGTGTACAGATGGGAATAATTTCTCTCAGGGTGTTATTACCTTTATACACATATGAATGTTGAAATGTGACTGACAAAGATGTGTTAAACTTAGTGCCCTGAGAATCCAGTGAATGGGAGGGCTTGAAATATTTAAAAATGCAAATTACATGCAACAATTAGCATATGGCTGTATTTAAAAACCAGTGTCCTTGCCTAAAGAGGGGTTTGTAGTAGACAAAGAGAGGGATTATGGGTAGACACCCACCCGTGTTTTGATCGCAGCATCATTGGTCAAGTCAGATTTCTGTAAACAATAGGCTACTCAAGAGGCTTGATGGTTTATTTAGTCAAACATGTACAGTGCCTTGAAGTGCTGTGAATAAATGTAAATTATCATCTGGCTTAGAGGCTTTTGCAATAATATAATCCTGATTTTTTTTATTTATTTATTTATTTTTTTGCCCTTGAGAGAAATCAAGAATATGGGAAACGTGTATTTTAATGCTTTAATCAAATTGTCTTTTAATTTTTAGTTTTGCCCTGTGCTTATAGGTGCATAGACTTGACATATACCCTTGGTCACAGCTACTTCTCATTGATAGAGGTAAAGTTAAGTTCTCAACCTACACTGGTGCCTGTGAGTAATCGATTAGCATGACATGCTCAGCCATGTCCTACAGCAAGGGGTTACAATGTTAGATTAAATGCTGGCTAGATCCTCAAGGAAAAAAAAAATCAATGTTTGTTGTTAAGGGCGAATAGTGTCCGAGGGGGGTGGGGGGATTGAGGATTCTAGAGTCACTTTACATGGTGTGTCCTGAGCTGTGTGCACTGTGGCGCCTGCTCGTATTGACCTGGATAGGAAGGAGAGAGAGGGAGGGACAGAGGGATGGAGAGGATTTGTCACCAAACCTGCTCCAAGCCTACGTTCCTAATGAAAATTATTCAAGTCTTCACTGAGTGAAGACGCCACAGAAAAGCTTGGGGAGTGTGATTACTAAACTAAATTTAAAAAGGTTAGAAAGCAAAACTAACTTAACAACTTAAATAAGCAAAACAAAGCCACAAAATACATAAATACTATTGTTATATTGTTTAAATATACAGTATGATGATCTCTGACTTAAACACCCGTACACGATCCAAAGTTAATTTGGGGTTAATTTGGGAGTTACTTATGTGGGCAAGTTTTAGTTCATACTCATCCATACAAAAATATTTAACATTAGTATTTATGAAATATATGAGAGTTCTTTGGTATGAAAAAATGCATTGTTTTACACACACCGGGACAAATATATTAGTCTCCTAACACATTGAAAAATCATATTATTGTAGTTTGTTCCCTGTTTGTGTGGAAAAAAAGAAGTTTACTGTACCAATTTAAATTAAGCTTTGACTTCACTAACTTTTGGTAAAACTCCACTAATTTCAAGTCTTTTTGTGCTGGAACATCCGATTGTGTGACAATTACTGTAGTGTCTGAAATGTAGGTTCATTTGTCATTTATTTAATGGAGCGGAGCCACTCGCCTTTTTAAGGAGAGCAGTCTAGTCAGTCAGTGCTTGCTTTTGCAATAAGTTCACAGTGCAAGCAACTTGGATTAATGGTTGCTCTGTTCTGACTGAGTGTGGGAGGTGCAGTAGGTTTCATTGGTACTAAAGTGTAAACCTTAGAAAAATACTCGGAATCACTTCAGAGAAGTTTACATTAGTTTAACAAAAATCCAACATAAATGTGCTGAGTTTAACAGAGCTTAGGAGTGGTTATACATTTTGTGAGCAGCTACTTGAACCAGATGTTGTAGAAGTCCAATAATTCTTTCTGTCACTTTGATAAATATCTGCCAAATGTTGGATATTGCTTTATGTATTTTCAATGTCCATAGTAAAACTCAATAAGTGATATTAGTTCCAGCCAAACACAGAATGTGTTTATGAAATGTGAAGACCTAAGAAAAGTGCATTCAAAATCTTAGTTGGTTAGTAGCTAATCACTACTGTCTGTCATAATGTTGTGCCATTTCAGCAAGTAGGCACAATTAGCTGGGAAGCAACTGATGAGTTGGCACTAACCCAATATACAGGAAAAATCAATAATATTACCTTGTACTGTATCTTGCTGTCTAGCTGTGAACAAAGCCATTGTTTATTCATCACATTCAAGATGCTTATTCCTGTAGACGTAAAAAAAGCAGTACTAGAATTTAGAAGAAAAAAATTACCATAATGGGTTAATTTTCTTGTTTTTTTTTCTTTCTCCCTTTTTCTTGTCACGTAATGTGGCCCATAGAGCAAAACGAACAATCAGCAAAACATGAGCAGCATGAGAACGAAGGCACTTGGCCGGTCAAAATTCTTTATTGTTGATAACATCTAAAAGTTTGGGGCTGGCAGTTTTTCGTTTTTGCTCCATTCTACAGGGATTATGTCAGTGTCTGCTGTACCTTTTCTCAAGGTGCAACTCTTCCCTCATTATTTCAACATAAGCACACCCCAAAATAAAAGTAAAAAACAAACTGATATGAACTAGATTTCCCTCAGGTGTCCAGGTTGCTCTGTGCTGTGTTATTCTAACTGGCTCAGATAGTAACCACCTGCTGAAAGACAAAAAATCAACAAAATAAAACTTTGTCCGATACATTTAACTTTTAACTGGACCCTCTATTGTGGTAAGTGCAGTAAGACGATTGCACGCTTGAAAATGCATCCTGACCTACTAACAAACACTAGGAGCTTGGCCTCGTCCTCTCAGAAGGTATTTTTCCTATAAACGTGCTTCACACACCTCAACCCTCTCGGCTATTCAAGGACAAAGAAGCGGTGACTTCACTGCTTTGCTGGAGCTTGTCTTGTGTTTCTGGGGCAACAGAGAGATTATTACTGCAGCAAGAGCCCTTGGTGCTGCTGGTGATGCCAGATAATTATGAATAAACAAACAAAGCTCCATAAAAGGTGTGCTGCCAAGGCTGTTGATATGGAATATATCAAATGGGGAACCAATGAGAATACAAAGTATGATATAACTTTAGATCAGAGGTCAGAAATTCACAACTAAATTGATCTGAGGCCTTGGAACCTTTTTTTTTTTTTTTTTTTTCTTTAGTCAAGGTTTTCAGTCATTAGTCATTTTATGATATTATGTACAATCAAAAATCTAATGTACAAACCATTTCACCTTTCATATTTTTGCTGGCAATTAGAGTCTCACTGTAATTGAGTGTGTGAGTCAACTGTGGAATCTGCTGTGAAGTGCTTGTTAACAAGTGATTTATGGGTTTGGCTTATTACTGTGAGATCTCATTGATTTGTGCAGATTGCCCACCTCCGTTTATTTTGTGCTTTTCACAGTAGAAGTCAGGAGGTTGGTCAAAACTGATTTACCTAATGTTTAATGATTTTTGTTATAAATCTTGCAGTCACATGGGCAAAGAAAGGAGTTCCGAGGTGGGAGGAGGATGCGGTAGCACATCCACACAGCCAGACAGTGGAGACACCTTAAAACCATCTCCCTCTTATCAGTACTCCACAGTGTGTACCCTCCAATTTCCCTCGCCAACTTCAAGCTTTCTTTGTCCAGAAAAACTCTTCCCCTTCATCGTAGCATGGGGGATCTCCAGATAAACCAAACGATAGGCGGGGAAGGACCCGCTGGGGTGTGGGATTGCTTGTAGAAGCACCTGAGCGCTCGTCTGCAGGATTTGTTTGACTCGGGTAATTGAAAGTGTTTTAAACTATTATAGCAACTGGAGGGCTTGTTTAACTGTCGAGCTGCCAGTCAAGCGGGTGGGCCAAAAGCCCGAGCCCGTCAAGGCCTGTCAGTCAATGGAAACGAGAAGTGTCGGCTTAATGGATTTCTCCGCACCGCTCCATCTACGCACTCAGCAGAGCTAGGAGAAAGGGGGAGGGGAAAAAATAAAAATCAATGCATTGTCATGTGTGAAAGTGTGAGCCATCAAACGAGTTGGAACTGTATTTGCCTTGTGTCAATGTGGAGATGCAACAATACTGGGAGTGAGCAGGACATGTTGCTTTGTGTCGTGTGTCTTTATGCTTTGCCAGTATCTTTTACACCCGTGTGTGTGTGTGTGTGTGTGTGTGTGTGTAAGAGCAGCGGGCTTTAGAAGACTGACAGACGTTCTCTGCTTGTCTCCAGAGGCTTTTGTAGTAATTCGAGGTGTAAGAGGGGTCACATCACCCTCGAAACAAGTTTGCTTTTCACCCTTTAGCTTCTCCACAGGTGAAAAGCTGTCTTTTGTCTGCATATCTGTTCCGTGCTTTTCCAATATACAATCAATCATTGCCACACACAGATAGTGTTTATGATTAGTTGCCCAGTGAACCAACATTTTGTATCACTATTATATATTTTAAAACAAAAAGAAATAATGAAATGGCTGTGAAAATATTTGGTATTTGCAGTTGGCAGTAGGGCTACAGATCAAGATTTTTTTATCATATTCTACTGATTATGGCTAATTTTTAATTAATGGTTATATCTTTATTACTGCCTCCGAGTTACCTACAGCTAGTTTCTATGAATTGGCTAGTTTGTTTGCCCACTGCTCCAAAGTCCATTACAATGATGTTTAAATCCCTTCTTAAAACCTGTGTGTTTTCATTGGCCTTTGACACGATCTTAGTTGTTGACATTATTTTTAATTTATTTTAATTATTTCATTATTTATTGTTACCTGTTTATTGCATACATTTTATGCTTTTGTATACTTATTATTTTATGTTTTAACCTGTACAGCACTTTGGTCAACCTAGTTGTTTCAAAATCGCTTAACAAATTAAGTTACAAGTTAAAAGTGAGACGCATCTTCTAATCAAAAACGACCTCAAAGAAGGCAACGTTTGGACTTTTATTTTTGCAATAACACTTGCGAATGAGATAATGCCTGACGTCACAATGGCACAAGATGCTTTAAAGAAACTATTAATAGAGGTCAATGATGCTTGACTCCGCACTGAGTGATTGCGCACATTAGTAGCAGTGATACGTCCTACTAACCACAGAAATGTGCGATAGAAGCCAAATGCAAACATACAGAAAGATTGTGTATTATAACCATTTGCATTTGCTCTTTAACTGCAATTTCCCAAATTTGCAGTCCCTCTCACTTGTGAACTGAGGAAAGTGGTTGGCTGATGGATGTCTTTCCAGCATAGCAAGGCCTGCTACAAGGTACAGACACAGCACTACTAAAACAATCACACACAGACACCTTGCACACAACGCCCCACTTCTGAGCTCAGCAGAGATATATTTATTTTATCATTTCTAGTCCTGGTAGCTGGGAAAGGCTCTGCCGTGGCACGTAACTCCGCTTCATCTCAGTACCACCTCGTGTGATTTATAGCTAGCAGATCCGGCCCCAGCGCCATCATTTTTAACTGCCCCGTCTTTTATCTCCACAAAATGATCGTATTAACCACCGCCAAACACTAACACAAGGCAGAAGGAGATGTCTGTGTTGAGCTAAACCAGACTCCCCTTTGAAAGGCATCAAATCATTTCACCATGTTGAGAACGAAAACTGGTAATTACTCGTAATTGGGGCTTCAAATTTTACTCTCACTCGTCCCTCTTTTGCTGAGTTGGATGATTTCCTTTTTTTTTTTCTGGAAGAATGACAGATACCATGATAGACTTTTGAGGAAGGCAGAATCCAGAACAGTTTTTGTTCCATTTGAAATGTTTTTTTGTTACTTTACTTCTCTTTCACAAGCTCTCTCGCTGTCTTATGTTCCGTTTTGGTATTGATATGTGTGAGTCCTATCTCCACTCTTACACTGTCTTTTGCATATGACTTCTGTCTGTGCTGTATGAATCTCTTTTATCTGTGTGTCTGCCGGTTGAAAGAATGAATGAGAATCTTAACGGACATGTTTGTTTGTTTTCAAAGATAAGTGGACAAATGCATCTGCTCTCTGTGTGAAGGTTTTTAACATTCATACACACTTGTGTGCTCTATGGGTCAACTGACCAAAGTGCCCAAATTGTTTATACTGTGTGTTGGAGTCAAAGTAACTTCTTTAATTGATCTTTCCTGGGCTGCAGCTATTTTTTATTACATATAATTTATGAACAGTTTAATAATCATTTAACTGTTTTGCCAATAAGATGGCGTCCCCTGGATCAGGTGTGTTCAGTCAATTGGAATCTGGAATATACCAGTTCACTTTGTTTTCCTCCACTTCACCATTATCTATGATATCTTTCAGCTCACTGGTTAATCTAAGTGAATAGTGCAGGGATAGAGTAGGGGTCCTCAAGGACCAGGGTTGAAAACCAATGAATTAAAGGATTAATTGAATTGTGGCCCTTTCATTTTGTGGATAACTATCAACTAACTGTTGCTGTACTGTATATTGTACCCTTTTCAAACTTTTTACCAATACACCACAGTGTAATGAATGCTGAAAATAAAATTAACTTATTAAGAGAATCTTTACAACTTCATTAAACAGGACTCAGCAAACATGTTGCTGTAGTAAGACATTGTACCAATAATTTCAGTTCTGTGTTAGCGAGGCAGAAGATGGCCAACACAAAATTTTAATTATAGGAAGTCAAACAACTTATTATAACACACAGACAGATGGTTTGGAATTTGCAATGCATGAAATGTACATAAATATCACAATTACTGCAGCCATGTTGCATAAATACCAAAATTATTTAACAGGATTTAACTTCCTCCTTTACTAAAGACATTCAGAAAGACTAGAGCACATATAATTGCTCATCTTGTGTAAAAAGACAAGAAAATGAGTTATAAGGGGGGGAGGAATGTGTGACAAAATGAAAACAAGGATAGGGGAGAGACCCCCCCAAAAATTGACAGAGTGCTGGAAGAGTATTTCCTTCTTGTCTGATTAAATCATGCATTTTAGTCTTAGCACTATTTTATTGTGCTGTGGCATAGAGTTGCTGTTGTTACTACATGTGTTCTCTCTCTCTCACACACACACATACACACAGAGACAGTACTTTTGAAAAACTGACCTTGTGTATTGTTGAATAGAGGCAGACAATGTTCTGGTGTGAAACTAATACTAAAGAACAGAGGGGTACCACACTGACTAATCCAGTTTGACCTTGTCTATGAAATGAAGGTCCGCTGAAAAACATAATTCTGAGTATGGCTCTGGCAGAACATCTCATGACCCACTTTTTTGGGGGTCTTAGTCTGAGAGACTCAACAAAATCTCTGTAAATGTAACACTAAAACTCACTTACCTCATCTAACATCCCCTTCAGTTCCTGTGATAATAAAAATCGCAAAGAAATGCTCAACTCCCTTTAGAGGAAATAGGAATGGCTCTGTATATTTGATACACCGTATGGCTGTGTGGATATCGTCTCTCACTCTCCATATGCTCAGTCTCACTTTTTCCTCACACTCTGACTGTGTGAATCCGACGGTAAAGAGCCGACTGTGTGCTGCCAGCAGTGGAGACATCAAAAGGGCCTATTTGGCAGAAGTTGGGGGGCCTGAGCACATAGGATTGCAGCAGGAATAACACAGTGTGAGATGTTATTATTACAAGGGTGATTTAGGACTATTACAGAGAAATTCTGTGGGGGTTTCAGTGCTAACCACTATGATGTGCACACACACACACAAATAAAACATACATCATTTACATATGAACTTCACCAGCGCACTTTCATCAGAACAAGTTAGAAAATAGAAATTACAAGATATGTATGGTATATGTTATTGGCTTAGATTCACAGTATGGCAGAAATACTGAAACACACACACACACACAAACACAAGCGCGCACACATCCATACAAAGGACTTGGAGGGAGATAGATTTGTACACTCAGAAAGGAGGGGTGTGAGGTTGTGTGACGGTGAGTAAATCGCATGTGACAGAACCCAAACTCAGCCGAGGTGTGTCTCTTGACACGGTGTGATGGGGCGCGCCCTAATGCATTACTGTTCGCTATGGCTTTGTGTATGTGGATGCCTATATGTGTATATGTGTCTGTGTGTGTGTGTTTGTGTATGCATCTGGGCCCTCTTTACTGCGATGTTGTGAGCAGCCAATCATTTCTTCCAGTCTAATTAGCACACATGTAAATTCAGGGTAACCGTGGAGCTCATCCAGGGACAACCAACTGTGACAGGGCAACTGTTCACCATGAAGGGGTCTGACTGTGTGTGCGTATGTATGTATGTGTGTGTGGTTCACTGAGTTAATACAAGATAATACAAGTGAAAGAGGAGTGTCCACTTGACTTGATTGACCAATGACAGCCAATCTGTGTTGTCACAAGTGCTTGTGTTGGACCCCACTGCCAATGACTGTATAACCGCCCACCATTGACCTCATTCAGGCCACCATCTTCACCACCACCAGCTTCGACACGTTCTGTCCTCTGCTGTGTGTATCAGAGACACTGGACACACATTAACATTTGGGGGAAAAAAATGTATATGTTGCTGCTTGAAAGTTTGTGAACCCTTTTGCAGTTTTCTCAATAAAAATGTCATCAGGATTTCAAACCGATCCTAAAACTAAATCTTAATGCTTTATTTATTATGTAAAATTGTGGAATATTTGTGTGTGGCAAACGTTTAGGAGCCTGCACCTTCAATAACTGAAGTGACCCTCGTTTGCATCTCTAACTTCAACTGCATGTTTTCATTAACTTCCGTTTCAGTAACTTCATCAGTCCTGCTCATCTGCTTAGTTGGATTTTATCCTCTTCCTCTTCACAGAAGGATTTTTTTCCCAACTGCAGGTCCTTCATATTATTTCTATAGGACTAAGGTCAGGGCTTTTAGCCACTCCTTCTCCTTTAGCTATTCGGTAGAATGACTTGAACGTTCAGAGTTGTCTTGCTGCATGATGTTAGTTCATGGATGGACATTTTCACAAAGAATGTGCTTCTACAACTCAGAGTTCATTGCGCCTTCTCTAATACCAAGCCATTCTAGTATTGAGGTGGCAAAGCAGGCCCAAATCATAATGCTCCAGCCGTGTGTCACAGATGTGATTCGGTCCTTATGCTGGAATGCAGTGTTTTGTCGTAGCAGTGCTTCTCATTTAAACCAAAAACTTTGTCCCATCCATCCAAAGAACTTGGTTTATCTTCATGGCCTTGATCAAACTGTAGATGGTCAGCAGTGTCAGCAGTTGCGTCCTCTTTGCAACTTAAAATTGATTTTAAACTGAATATTTGTATATTATACCATTTTATGTAAAAATTGTGAACACTTTAGAATTTTCTCTAACTTTCAAGCACCACTGTGTGTTACGTTTGATAAGGTTATAACACGGGCTCCAATATTGTTAAGCTAACAAAATGATTTTTAGGCATTGATCAGACTGCACATTTAAACATAATCTTTACTTCCTGCTTAAGATTTAAAATTGCTCATTTTGGCTTTATTAGAGACACACACAGGGGATGGGGTGGGTGCATATCACATATCGCATATCACACCTGATGTAAAAAGACATTTTTCCTCATTGGCACCTGGGGGAGGGGCAGGAAAAGATGGATCAGAGGGGATAACGACAGGAAGAATAAACACATGAATAAATAACAGCAAAAGGCAAACAGAGCCCAGCCATCAGTCCGATTTGGCCGAGCCTTGTCGCTCGCTTGTTCACTCACAGCTGGGAAATTCACGGTAACTTGGTTTGGTTGAGGACGGGGGGGGGAGTCCCTATGAAACATTGGGCTCACCTCACCACCAAATGCATGTGGCAGATGTCAGCATTCAGATGGTTTTCTCCTTATAGTGTTGGACTGCTGAAAGGAAAGGGCTGTGGGGTGTCCTTTCTCTGCGTGTGTGTGTGTATGTGTTTATTGTGAGAATATATGTGTATGCTGGTTGTAAAAGAGGTCAACAAGAGGAAGCTAAATTATTTTCAGAACATTTTATTTGCGCGTGCAAAATAAGTTTCCAATGCATTTGATTATGTTTTCAAGTTGATGTGAAAATGGTTTAAATGCTGAGCTGAGAAGGCCGTGATGTTGGATGTACGGAAAGTGTAACTTTAAATGTAAATGCTGTAATGGTGAAATGAAGTTGCTAAAAGTAGTTGAGGACACTGACTGAAACTGAAATGTGATCTTTTTGAGTTGGAAATGCCAGTTTGCTTCTGATCAAAGATGAAAAGAGTTGAAATGTCAGCTGAAGACAAAAAGGTAAAAGCAGTTAAATTGTTTTATGGTTTTAAAGCACTTGATTGTCTTTAGACATCATTGAATAATTCTTAACGTTGACGGTCGTTTAAAAGCTGAAAAACAAATGGAAAAAAAAATAGCATTTATAGTACACAAATTGAAGTAGAGTGGAAGTGGTAATGAATCCAGCTCTTCTGTAGACACACCTCATATGACCGTAAAATAAATGTCTTTGGATTTTGTGCTGACAAAACAGGACATCTGAAGAACGTCACCATGGGTTCTGGGAACCTGCAATGGATGTTTCACGGAACATAATTAATTGATTATTCAAAAACAGAAAATAGTAATTAGTTGCATCTTGATATATTATTAAACTTTTAGACTTTACAATTTGTCAGTAAAAAGGAACAAGTGCAGCGTAATTACACATTACAGAGATAAGGATAAATAAGGATCGCCCTATTCCAACTCTGCCCTTCCTGGTAGATTTACATTTGTTTATGATATTGAATAAGTGGTGGTGCAGAGTATTGGAGCACCACAGTAATGTATTAAAACCTATAGACCTTAATTTTTTTTTATTAGAGTACAAAGAATGTGTGTGTTCATGTTATCAACACTCGCTCACAATTTAGCTGAAACTATTTTTTCCAGGATCTACTCAACAGTTCAGGCTCTTGTATGTAACTCCCAGAGGAGAGCTCCAGGATTTGTTTCTCTGGGCCCTATCTGTGCTCCCCAGCAGTAATAAACACACATCTTATATGAATGTGTGTGTGTCTCTGTGTGTGTCTGCATGGCTGACTCAAAACCGACCCTTTGAAGTGAAGTAACGATGAGGGGAAGTTAATTACGTCCCATTATGCAGGCTGGGCGCGACCACGCACCAGTTAAGGCCATGTTTTTCCCTTTAATTAACTAGAAAGCCAAACGCTCGCCTGTCAGGGAGCTGCTAAAAGAGCATTTCAGAGGAAGAAACCCTCGGGGCGCTGATGAGAGGGCGCTAGGACTGGCCACATGTTAATGGCGAGGTGTTAGCATCTTAAACCGCGTTATCACTCGCCACTCTCAGTAGTCTTGCAGTAATGTGCAAAGGGAAATCTTGGGCTTGGTCTCCAGGGGAAAACTAGCAAAGCTCCTTGACTTTGAGAGTTGATGCTGCAGCACTACAAAGTGTACAGGACTAGGGGAAGTTAAGGAACTTTATTAACTGCTTAAAAAAAGCACTGAAAGTGCCTGAGTGCTAAGTTCTTAATTAGAAAGTCCCTTGGATCGCTTGTGGATATGTAGCCAAACTGGGGAACTTTGGAACCTAGAATATCATCTCCAGCTAGAGATGAGTTTCTTCAGTGCAACACTCAGGTTAAAAACTTCTCCAAACAAAGCTGTAGATGGATAAATTCAGATATGGTGGAAGTAAACAATTTTTTAAGTTTCAGTCATCAATTTATTTACCAAAGTAAATACATGACAGAAGGAAAATATTTTTAAATATTCTCAACTAATTTCTGAACACATATGCATTTAAAAGAAATTCTGATAGTATATGTAAGTAATTATTTTATATAAGTTGTTTACTTTTAATATAAACAAATAATATATTTGTCTATCTGTAATGTCATTATCACATCCTGAAATGTGGGAAATAAAGCTGCCTTCAAAAGAAGAATTCAAACCTCTGCAGTAGAAGCAGTGTGTTTGCAAATGTAATTTCCATTGAGCATTCAACAGACAAATTATTCAAAAATTGATCCTGTTTTGAGCACATTGTTGAACTATCGCGGCTTTTTGCCATATACACATACGGAATAGTCACATTTGGGCCTTGTGATATAGCTGGTTGCTTGAGAAATTACACGACTGCAAACAATTGACTTGTCCAATGCTCCTCGTGCAGGTAACTAAACCCAGCAGTGCAGTGTCTGTTAATTGGCGAGCGTCTGTCTCTTCTGTGTCTGTGTTCAGTAGGATAGCAGTGGTTTTAGGGAAGCATGTTTCCTAGGTGAACAATTAAATAGAAAGTGACAGCATGAAAAATGATGATTAGTGCTGTACAAAAGGCACATTTATCAAATTGAGAAGATAACTGAAATAACTTTCATTTCTGCCACTACTGAGGGTGTTTTGTTTTTTTGGACTTTTTGTTATATTCAGTCAGCTTAACAATCTTGCTGTTGTCTGTCTTGAGATGTCCAATTTTCCTAGATTGTTTGTCTATGGCCATCTTTGATTTTGATGATACATAACAGGTGAAATAGTGTTTTACAATTGTGTACAATCACCATGTACTTCTGTGCACTGTTGTTGGTTTGAGTTGCTGGTTTGCATTTTGATTATAATTTAGCAGGAAATATTCTGGAGAGCTGACCTCCTGCTACAGATTATGTTGAGATTATACAAATGAGTGTATGTTTTCACCAGTGCATGTACCCTACTTAACAGAGATACATATTTTGTTAAGCACTGTAGGTTAACACGAACCACACATGTGGCAGTATACAATTCTGAGTGCCACCAAAGGGTGGTGCTAACCACAAACCTTACACTGAAACATTTGTTTTGAATTCCTTCACTTACAATATATTCTCACAACAGTATTATATATATATTCCACATTTATGGTAATTTTAAGTGTTTTGCCTGATATTTCTACACGTGATTCAGCAACCATTTTAGCTGATGCCTCTGTATACACCCACTCTCTCCACACATATTGACTGGTCTGGGCGTCAATGACTGTGCAGATGACAACTGAGTTTTTATTAATGGCCGCTACATTCCAATATCTCCGTATCTGTGCTGGGAAAAGGTTCTGTAGCCTGCCCACACTCCTTCCCCCACACTGGGCTCCAGCTGTCTGGCTCCACTGTGTAAAAAGATCCATGCCTTGTCTCTCTTCTTTACCCTCTCATAACATCTTAAAACCAAGGAGAAGCAGGAAAAATCGATAATAAAAATGCTCTTGGAAGTTTCCAACTAGTTGATAAATGTTACAGGAAGTCATTACAATACAACACATTTATTAAATGTTCAGTATCTCCCAAAGACCAAAGGAAAGGTGCATTTTGGTGGAGTAACACACTTAAGTGATGTATAATTATTTTCAAATTTGACCATTTTCTCATCCACTTCCAGTTCTCTATTTTCCCTGTGATTGTTTCATTAACAGAAATCTTTATACATTAATTGAATAAAGCAAAATTAAGACAACAGACGTCAGGGCAGCATTATATTGTGTGTCCTAGAAGAGCTGTCGTCTGGGGCGGAACTCCAGCCAGCTATTTTATTACTCCAGTACTCACAGTATACTTCTTCTTTGCTCTTATGTCTCACGGAATCAGCCCCTTTTCATCATCTGTAACCATTTAGTTTTTTTTTGTTGTTGTTTTTAACTTCCCTATTCTTGTGATTGTCGGGACACCTACAGCCCCGTCACTACCCTGACGGCTGCTTATAGTCTTTGGAGCCTCAGAAAACATGAGGCTGGCAGTAGTATATCCTTCTCCTCTTCGGTTTCTCATTGGTCTGTTTTCTTTTACCTTATTTCATTCTTGTTTTAGGCATGGATTTGTATTGTGTTTATGTATATTTTCAATCTTTTATTTCCTTTTTAAAAGAGTGAATTACACTCATATTTGCAATTATATTGAAAAGAATTAATATTATACCAAATTCTATTGTGTTTATATGTGCAGAGCATGCCCCTTTAATTGTTCATGTGCTGCATAGATGCTGTACAAAGCCCTGCTTCAGCTGAGATTCGAATGAAACTTTCCTTGTAATCCAGAGTCACATCTTTCAAACATGTAGACAAATATCCTTCTTACTGCCCCTCTGATTGCAGTTCCTTGCAAGCTGCAGTTTAGGCATATCTCCTAGCAATTTAGTGTAGTGTAGCCTTTTTACTGTAACCACAACTTTTCACTTCTCAAGTTGTAAACAGAATCAACTGGCAAATTTTTTTGGAATTTGTGGTTTTGTGAAAAAAATTGAAAAAACTCTGACAATGCGTTTGGATTATATTTGTCAATGTGCGACATCTCAGAGTTGCTGCACCGACCCATTGCCCTGTTGTCAGGCCTATTGTTATGGCACATCTATAATGCATTAAGACCATCTTGACAAATCCCAAACTAATACTTAAAAGCCTTGAGTACATTGCCGACCACAATCAGGCAATATTTGAAGTTACTCACTCTAATTTTAATCCTCTCTCTCTCTCTCGCTCTGTCTAACTCTCACTTGCTCTCTCTTACTCACACTTACACACACACACACACACACACACACACACACACACACACACACACACACACACAGATAGATGTTGTAAATGCCAAATTAATGGGTCGAACAAGAACTATTCTGCAACCCTTGTTTGTAGTTCACTTTCTCACTTCATCCTTTACAAATATTGTATCCCCCTGTGCCACTGCTCATCCACTCTCTGTCTGCTTACCGTCTCTTCTTCACTAGTGTTTTTTCACACCCTCTTTCTTTCTCTACCCTGCTATCAATAATCTTAACTCTCCATCTTGTTTTTTGGTTTCTCTCTTCTGTCCTTTTTTGGTTTTTCCTTACTCTTTCAGTCCTTTTAGTCCCTATCCTCTATCCCCCTCACTCCTGGTTTCTTTCACCCCTCTCTATCTGTCTCCCTCTACGGATGGGTTCCGGCTGTTGAGCTGGTGGGGCTGGTGGCCGGTGTGACTGCTCGGCTGTCTGATGTCGCGTGCGATCAGGGCGGACGTCGCGTGGCGAGGACGATCGGAGCTGAGCGCCTCCGCCTCACCGCAGGTCACCTTTCACGGGCAATTAGTGTCGGAGCAGAGGCGCGCTCGCCGCTTGTCGGCCTCGCTTATTGTGAAGATCAACGGCAATCAGTCTCCACGCTCCACTCTGCACTCTCTCCCTTGCTCCTTTCACATCTCCGCTTCCAACCCTCACTCTCTCTTCCCCCTGTCTCTCTGTGTTGCCTCTCGATCTCTGTGAGTTTTCCCCTGATGTGCTTTTGCAGCTCTTTGGCTAATGGCTGCTGTCTGGCAATATGTTATCTGACTGTTCAGCTCTCTCTTCATTGTAGACTGACTTATTTGCTACTTCTTTTAAAAATCATATAATGTTATGAAGACACACCACAGCCCAGTGCTCACCTACCTCCTTTCAGCTCAGTATTTAATTTACTTCTTTTTCTTGAGAGCTGACTCTGCAAGATGCTTCCCATGTTTACTCTGAAGGTCTTTTCTTCATTTTGTTTGGTCATGTTTTTTTCCCACTTCTTTAATCTGTGGGTAACCTTTTGGGCAAAAGTTTAATTTTCAAAAAGTGATTCCATATTAAGGCCACAAATGTCCTCGGCCCCTAACATTCATAAGTCTTTAACCCCGTGTTCCTATGATGCAGTACCAACTAGGCTTTGCTGATATAGAGAATATAATGTTACATCATGCTGTGTTACCTGTTGGGGGATGCCATCTCATTGCTTATCTCATTCAAATTTGATTAAGAGAGGTAGAGATGACGTGGAGGCAAACAATAGTATAGTAAAAAAATAATAATAAATACATGCAGTACTGCTGTTTTTATAAATAAAGCATTATTTGCAACTATGGTAGATCAATCTAAATTGCATCCATATTCCTTCATAATTCATCAACTTAAATATTAGTTACTTTAATTATATTGTATTTTCATTAACCTATAAGATTTAATAATACAGTTGTGGCTGGGAATTGGCTGTAAATCACACTTAAGGTGGTATAGTACTTGCTGTGTTTTCATGTAATCCAGACCCTAAGGTTGTCATTTTGCATACACTGAAATCTTTTTTTAAAAAACAGGCAGCAAACAAACCAGAAATCGTGGATGACACTGTGTGGTGTTGTTTTAAGGCCAGCAGAAAATCTTGATTTGATCTTCATTTGGGCGTATTTGTTTGAATAATCAGTTTTTTGTGGAAGAAAATATGTCATTTGCAACATGTTTTTAAATGCCGTTGATTTCTGTCTCTTAGAATCAAATGCAGTCACATTTATGATCTTGTAAGATTCGTTACCGCATGTATGAATGTATTTGTTTGGTGGGAGTGCGTGAGAGAGAGGCGAAGAGAGAGGGAGATTTTTCGTGATGCCATTGATTCAGATATTTTGTCAATCCTGTGTGCAGTAAATTTCATTAGCATAGATAATATAATTAACAATACTGAACAATTGTGAAGACTTAAACTTGGCTTGTCTTTGTTCGGCCACATAAGTTTGAATGTTTTAAAGTTTTGTGTTTTGTGTTTTACAGAGCTGGCTTAGCAACATGCACATATGCCACATTGATTGGAGCATTAAACGGGGCGATCTTTGACATTTAAATTATTCAGCATCGGACAATGTCTGCACTCATTTCAGCCAGTTCTGCAGCTTACTCTGAGACTATTTTACTCGCATACTGTATGTGACTAAAAATTAGTGCGTGCAAGTGTGCATAATTATTTGGGTGCATCAGTGTCTGTGACTCAACCAGAGGCATTTTATTGGAGAGTGAAGAGAACAGTGAGTGAGAATAGCAGACCTGAAAATACAGTTGTTGTTGTTGTTGCTCTCTATGACTGAGAGCACAGCTCAGCTGCTCCACATGCACAGAACAGACAGGAGGAGTCAGGAAAGAGGCAGCCTAGGTGAGGTAGGATTCCATAACATTATTTTAGGACTGTTGATGGCTACGCTAGACTTGTTACGGTACCTGCACAAATTGAACAAGTGAACTCTCAACAAAACTTGTTGTGTTACTCCTTTTTACTCCTTTACTTTTAACATGCTTAAGCAAAAGCTGATGCATAGGTTATTGAACCCTAAACCTTTAGGCCAAACTGTGCAAATCTTAAAGCTGAGCAAGTTCTTGCAGACAGCAGCCTATACTCCCAAACCCAAGCCTTCCTCTGCCAGGAGTAGGCTGCCTGCTCAAAAATGAATCACATGACTGAGAGAGAGGAGGACAGAGAGTCATACAGCCATAGTGACTGATTTCTACATATCATTCTTTTTCAACTTCACCAAGTGATTAATGTAAGGACTATTATTTATAGATTTTATGTTTAATTTAAGGCAGGTATGGAGTCTACTTAACTGTTGCAGAAATGAATACACTTTCCCCGAGTTATCACTTTATTAGAGACACAAAACAAACTAATTAGTTCAGATGTGTGTACCCAACTGAGTAAATTATATTTATTAGAAATACAGTAAAGTAGGTTTATCAGATATTCTTGTTGCTATGAATATAATATAAATTTCTAAAACAATTGTGTTTGCTAAGTAATAATTCTTTGTATTTGAATATTTGAAATAATTCTTGTATTTTCGGTATTCATCTAATGTTTATTTAAGACCATATTTGTCTCTCATTTTTTATTAAATTGTGTTTTATTTAATACAAAAAGAGAGATTATATTACTATACTATTATATAATGGCCCTGCTTTCTAAAGATTAGCATTAGCCATTGAAAAACTCTTCCTGGTCGACCACTAAAGTGAAGTAGTATGTCTCCAATACACGATTAAAGCTGCTATCAGTTTCATCTCTTTCAATATCTGCCTAGTAAGCAGGCTTTGGATTTTTTTGTTTGTTTGTTTATTTTGATGAATGTCTAAGCTACCACTGGGTGTTTATGTACTGTAAGTTGCTAGGTAGTTGACATAAAAGCATTTCTTTTTAGTCAGGACTTTGCAAACAGCTCTAGAAGAATATTGCAGAGAAACAGGTCTCAGAGGATGCTGCAAGACAATGATGTGTACAGATCCATGCAGATAGAGCAAACCGCAGTATTGTGTCTTCATGTCAGTATATTTTGTCCCCCATACATGCATTATCTAGTGAATTTAGAGTGCTTGTGCTGTAACAATTCTGCCATATTGTAATGCCCACTTTCATACATTCGGTTATAACCACAGAAGAAGAAATCTCAAGGAAAAGGGGCATCCTCATTTGCATTCGGGGGCTTCATTAAATAAAGCTAAGGACAGCAAAGAGTGCATCTTCAGCCCCAATGATGAATAGCTGCTACATCAGAAAGTCGCCTCAAACTAGTCTTGTTGTAACCCTCATTTGCATCAGAACCTTTTTTTAAAAAAAAATATATATATATATTTATTAACTCACTTAATGGTGGACACTAACCATTATTCATTTGTCCTCTTGGGAAACCTCTACTGGTGTTCTGCAATTCAAATAGGCTACTATTGATGGTGTTAGAGAGGCTGTGATTTAAAAAAAAAAAGGGGGGGGGGGGGGGGGGAGCAGTCATTTACGATGAAAATGACAATCGGGATCTAGAATGTGCAGAATAGGTGTTAATTACATGATGTTAAAAAGTAGAGCCAGTTTTGCATAAATCATAAGTTCATACAAAGTAAATAGAAAGTATCTATACAGATAACATAGTTTGTCTGTGACCAACTACATATTAAATATATTTGTATTAATTAATTGTGTCAAATGGTGGGATTGAAAGTGCTTGCAAGTGTCTTGTGGTAAAACCTCTATTACAATGAGTTGGGAAACCCAAACCACAACAGCTGAGCTTGGTTATAAGCTGGTAGTTAACCTGTCATTAGAAGCCTGGCATGTCTGAATGAAAGCCATTTTTTATGACTTCTCATTTCCAACTGATTATCAACGGCTAGAGCAAAAGGTGGCGATGAAGTAAATGGAATATGCAAATAAACAGAACTTCTAAGGTTATAAGCATCAGTAATAATACCATGTATTTATTTTGGCTATTAAATACTTTTTCGCAAAGTCTGACAATCATGCACTGTATACATACAGTGTTGCTTTTGAAGGCAATACTATACTGGAATTACAAAACTCTTTCAGTAACTCTGTCCACTGTATCTTTCACTTAACCTCTAAACACAGCCTCACCTGTCTAAAGTAGACATCACGCAGTTGTGTAGATCACTTATAAAAAGCAACTTCTCTTGGTGTTTCTCTTAAACACAGTTTAATACATCTTGTAATGTAAAATTATCTTCAAGGCATATTACCAGATATCCAGATAAACTAGAGTGTCCTACTTTCCTACTATTTATTTATTTATTTAGCTTTTTTGCTAAATTTTGGCTGAATTGGTTTGAATTAGCTACAGCTGAGTAAATTGGCTTGTGACAGTTGTGACAGTCATTACAGCTTGTATATTTCATCCCATACAGCTTGCATATTAAAAGTGTTAGGTAAGTTAAAAATGGACTTCAATTGAGTTAAAATTGTTACTGTTTTCAGTGTCTTAGCGCAATATATACGTCTCCTATTGTACAATAGCATTACAGGGTAAAACATACATGTCAAATCAGTGAAATTATAGCTGTGTAATTATACTTTTGTAGTATTATTCCTTGGTGAAGTCTAATCAAATCTGATTGCACGTTATTCACTCAGTAGTAATCAGAGTAAGGCTCAATTATCACCTTGAAACTCAACCTCTAACTCTGACTCTTTTGATGCTAAAACTATTTGTTAAATACAGAAACCAGAAAAAACTTGAACTTCATTATGAAGGTGAAAAATATCAAATTCTGCCTGTTGAGCAGGTAATGAATCCTGAAGTCAAATTCCATAGGAATTTAAAGTTCACACGTTTGGGATTTCATATCTATTTTTGGTGTAAAAAATTAATCTGCTCTCTAAGAAAACAGTAAACATGCTAAATAAATAATATTTTTTCCATGCCTTGCTGCTCGTTTTCACCCCCTCTTTTTTTATTTATTTTTTTACTAACGGACCAATGGGTGGTTGGGTCTCCCGGGCCTCATGCCATGCTGTCTTTTGAATGTAAACCTGCGCGGATGGCCCTTGAACGGCTGTTTAATCTAGTCATCCAGGGCCTGACGAGATTTGACTGGTCCAGTCCCAAGTGAGTCCTGCATCTCAGCGGCTAGCCATCACCCTCCATAAATAAACCAAGCCCAAACAATGTCAGATGTTGGCTTGCATTTAAACGATGGTTGTGCTGGGAGGCCGGGGGTTATGGAGGGAGAAAAATAAATCAAGAGATCATGAATTAAAGCTGAACAACCTCAAGAGGATGGTTTCTGCTCTTTTAAAAATTAGATTACTGATGAGCGTTTGAGCTGAAATTGCTGACGCACAGTTTGATTCATTTGTCTGTTTGTTATTGGGGTGAGGTTTGAAAGTTTTTATTTTTGTTCTAAGATTTATTGACTCCCTTCAAACTGGGAGTCTCTTGCCAGTAAAGCTCTTCATTATTTAGAAGTAACGCACATTAAAACCACTCATCCAGATGTTGCCAAACATTTTATCTCTATGGTGAAATAAACATTATTTAAGCTGTAATCAATTTTGTTGGATGTAGAAATGCATGTTCTTGTGCTGCCTTGAAATAGGCACAGATCAGTTTTTGTGTCTTTTTTAATGTTGAAAATGTAAAACTAACTAGACTCTATTAAGTGGACTTATTTAAGTTAATTAAGTGAACTTTATTTAGTTATTTAGTCATATGGGCAGTCGTTAAAGCTAAAATACAAAGCTTAATCTAGCAGTAGCATGAGACTTTGAATTCGTCCACTCTGCTCCACCCAGCCCTGCCTCTCCCTGCTCTGCTACAAGCTTCCACTGTATGCTACGCTACACCACGCTCTCCAAGTATAAGGCATTATCAAAGTACAATGAAGGAGAATACTGGAAAACTTAATTTCATTGATTTCCATTTTATTATTTTCTGATTTGTTAGAAGGGTGAGTCTTTCTTAAAAAAAAAAGTTGTGAAGCAAATATATGTAATGCTGCCAGTAGCGTTGTGTGAGTCTGACTTCGCACGAGGCTATGATACTAAGTCTCCACAATAAAATACGTTTTGCATTTTATTTAATATTACATTTCAGTTTGAAAAGTTACGAACTTAGAGCTGCAACCACGTGTTATGGATTGGATAGAAGAGCTAGGAACAAAAACATGAATGACAAGAAAAAGAACTAGATCAGATGATTACACTGATTTCACTGACTCTTAACTAAGACTGGGTTGGCACTTTAGAAAAGAAGAGCACACATTTACCATAGAGCTGTGAGTAAGTTACTACTTGGCAAAGCTACAGCAGGTACATAAATATAGACTAGAACAGGTAAACGTTGGTTGTTCATTTGGTAAGTTGACCATCAGAAAATAATCTGCAAACAGTTTCCTTAATTTATACGAAAAGATTAGAAGTTTTTAAACAAAACTACCTAAACCTGCCAGGTTTTCTTAGTTAGCTGATAATTAAAAGACATTTAATGTTTATTTATGTCATTAGCTGAAATTGCAATTTTAATTGTTTGAGTTTCACTGTCTGAAATAAACCTGGACAGTTTTTGGACTTACTACTTACTACTCTGAAGATACAACACACATTCTCATAACACTAGCATCCAGGTTTCACTTCATGGTACCAGAACTCAAGGGTGAAGCTAAGCAAGCCTTCAGGATGGCTGTGCTCTAAATATTAAGTAATGGTCTTTAAAATAACTTCCCAGGAGCTTGCAGGCAGGGCTTTAATTTCTATTCCCAGGCGCTGATTTATTTGATTTTTGAGGAAGTTTTGCTAAGCGAGTTAATGAGAAGCACAGTGCTCTTGAATGATTTAGTAGGGAGATGGAGCACATGCAGTGAGGATGTCTATAGACAAATTTTCTTTTTATTCCTTAATTGGTGCGAGGAAATGACAAAAAAATGACAATTAAGAGAGAGCTGCTTACTCTACTTGTGTTGTATTTTTGCATTTGGTTCAACATGATGTGGCCTCAAACAACATTGTTGTTGAGAACAACGTGACCATACAATACATGCTTGGTCACTTGTGATGGTTTCTGCAGCAATGTGTTGATGTGACAAGACGAGGAGAAAGAGGGAGACTTGACTGGTTAGGGTCAGAGTAAGTTTGGAGTCAGGTTAAGCATCATAACAACACGACCGGTTAGGCTACCAAAAAGTAACTCATCTCCTTCGTTGGCTGACTTCTCCCTCTGTTAATTGATAGTGTAGTGGTAGATCTGTCTCAAACAAATTCCATTCCAACACATTTTGTGTGTTTGGACATGAACAGTAGATTTGAGCAATTAGTGGACCAACTGCTTTGCGTAGCCACATTGCATTTGTACTAATGTATTTTCGCAAGATTAACAGAGAAAAAATATTGTATAGTTTTTTTCATTGTGTTAGTAAATGAAATGTCCAAGCAGTTAAAATCAAATTGGACATTCATGATGCATACCTTCAGAATCGATTGAGATGGTCTGTTAGCCAGATGCTAGTCTATGTAAAAAGCTCTTCTGAAAACAGGTTTTGATTGTAAGTGAATTTACTGTTCTTGTAAATACGAACTTTGACCCCTTACAAGTGTAGCGGAATGAGGATTAGGCTCATGTTTATTCAGCATGCGTAACAGCCCCTGGGACAAATCACACTCGAGTGACTGTCGCCCCTGGAGACTGAGAGAACCACCTAAGGGCGTGGAGCTAAATATGGAAATTGCAAGACATGCTCCAATATGCATATCCACTAATGTGCAGTTCCTCAAAATAAAAACAGCTCCTTCTTCACATTATCCACCCCTCCATCTGTCTTTTACAAATCCAACAATGTAAAAATTATCTGAGGCTCGCTTCATTAATATAAATAAGCCTGCGTTATGTCTGTTGAATTTCATCTTTCTCTGTTTTGTTTGTAGACTGACTGAGGGCTTTGTCTATGTTGTGAGCCTGCCTACCACAATGCTCAGTTTGCTCAGGTCTGCTTAACTGCAACTGAAGTTGTCACTGCTAATATGGGTTTGTATTCAATCATCCTGTCAGCTTCTGAGAGGTGTATGAGTGACAGATGTAAGAGACAGATGAACTGGGGGCTAAACTCAAGGAGAGCGGTTTCTTTCCTGTGAATGTAAGATCTCTGACAGATGGGTGTTAGCTGCTGAAAGTTAGACAACACCGTCTGGTCGAGTAAATACATTGACAGTGATCAACAAAGAAATGTTGTCTTACCTTTTTTTTTGGTTTTTTTTTTAATTGTCTTCCTGCAGTCTCAAAGATCAACTGCTCATTTTTTCCCCTAACATTTGTCAAATGTTCACTGTCTTTCCTGTGTGTAGAGCTGTTCAAGTAAATGAGATTTCCCAAAGAGCTGTGTACGCAGAGAAGCACTCAAAGTGATATTGACATGTTGTCAAGCTGGTGCCTCTCTCAGAGGACATCTTGGGTTGTTGACGGGCCTGAGCTGCGATCATGATTTTTTCCCCTTCTGCTGTTGAGTAATTTCAGCTTGTCTCTCAGAAATGATTTGTTGCTCCTATTTTTAGTCCAAACCCCAGTCTTCCTCAGTCAAGTCATCAGAAGTCATATAGAAAACACCTGCTGTGAAGTTCCTTGGAGATCACCTGCCTGAAATGTGGTCAGTTGAGGGTTTCAAAAATCATCAAAAAATGATGATCATGACAGGGAATTAAGAGGGAAGCAAGGTGAGGTGGGGTTTGTTATTTGGATATTAGACTGAAAGATTGGTAAAAGTGTTCTTGCTGTTCAGTGGGGTTTAAACACAACTCTTGTCTTTCAGTTGTACGTAGATCTCTGCAGGATCCTTTATAGGTCTGTCCCATGTAATATTAAAGAATAGTGAAAGTGCCCAAAAGATTTCATGCTCAGCTAGAAAGTAGGTTATCAGTCATAGTGCAGGGAGCAGTTCCTTGAGAAAGACCTGCTCAGTCCTTCAATATACCTGTGTCGTCCCTGTCATTGGTTCAGAGCAAGCATCTACTCTGTCTTTTAAACTCTCTATCTTGCTAGCTAGATAAATCGATCGATAGCTAGCTAGCTACCTAGCTAGCTAGATAAATAGCATAGATAGATCGATTATAGAGTACAGAATAGATTAGATAAATAGCTAGCTAATATATTTATCTAATCTATTCTGTACTCTATAATCGATCTATCAGTGTATAGGCAACCATCAAGGTCAGCTTATATATATATGTTAGGCATCGCTATAGTTTTACTTATAAAGTCATTGCTGCAGCAACAAAAAACTGAAACTGGAAAGTGCCTATTTATATTAAGAAAAAATAAGCATTATAAAATTACCAGAGTTCCGTTATGTTTTTCAAAAGTAGAAAAATAGCTAAATTAGAAGACATTATAAAGCCAGCCAGAATTGGTTGCTAACTGTGTCATGGACCTATATGGCAATAGTGTTTTAACAGTATTGCCATGTAGAGGAATATTTTGCAGTATGAAAAAGATGTATTGTTTTTATGTTGCAACTACCCTCAAGATGGAGATGCACAGTCAGAGCCCTTCAAGGTTGAATGGTCGAGGTCATCAGGCAGCTGTGTGAGATATTGTTCTGATGTTTGGCTGTATGGGCACCTCGTGGGCCTTCACCCCCACATCTACTCATCCCCTCTTGAAACATATGAGGCCAGTCTAGCTCAGATGAGGAGCTTGTGGCTGTTGACCATAAAAAAAACATCAACGCAATGAGCCACGAAGGGAAAGTGAAAGAAGGATGTTGAATAGGGAGGTGGATGAAGATGGAGAAAAAAAAAACAGGGCAACAAGAGTGAATGACTAAGAGAATAGCAAAAGCAAACAATTGCAATGAATAGAAGAAGAAGAGGTCAAGGAATTGGGCAAAGAGAGATGGAGGAGGAGAAAAAGAAATTGCACGCTTTGGGCCAAATAGGAGCTACACTGCTCCAGCTGTGACCATAAAACAGCAGGTGGATGCCATCGTTAGGCCTGGCTGAAAGGAGGAATCTTAGTCCCGGCTCTCGGGATGCACCTCTCTTGGTAACAGGCACCTTCCACTTCCACCAATAACCTAAAGCCTGAAATGCGTGAGTTCAAAGGATGGCTCACCCTAAATTTATTTTATTTTGTATGACCAAGAACCACTATTTGAAGCAAACACAAGATTCCTTTTTTTTAATTTTTGATTCTCTTCAGTATCCACCTTTTGATTTCATATTTGTGTCTGCCAACTATTGACTTTCTCTCAAGCAGCCTAATGAGGTAGTCACCTCGAACGTCTCGAAGAAGACTCTCCAAACACATGAGTTGTGCTTGCTTCTTTTCCTGGCACGTTCTTCATGACCAACCGCTTCATCGTAAGCTTTGTAAGGTTTTGGTCTCAAAAGCATCAAGAACACAAGCACATATGTTAATGTGTCCATGTGACTGTACCTCACGAAGCTGGTTAAGATATTACTATCAATGTGCAGATCTGGCATCAAGGCAAAGCTTGCCTACATTTTTAATATCAAAGTGTGTACTCACATTAGGCAATCCAGGACATACTGTGTGAGTCCCAAAGTTGTTCTCATTTGTCTAATGCGATTGTTGTGTTTGCACAATGCCCACCTGAGTACAACCTAACGGTCAAGCATGTTCTGCTTCAATCCTTCTAAGACATTTAAGACGGTTTTGCTATAGCAAATTTGCTATAATCTACTTTTGACCATGTCGTTTCTCATTGTGAACATTTAAATGCTGTTACTCTGATTAAGGTTCCGTTAAGGTTCCTTATCAAAGTACAAGGATTTTGCCAAATTCTCAGACAGCAGCCCTACATCTTCCTCCCATTTATACAAATGCAAATAGAATTCCATCTTGTCCCCTTTGTCCCTTGGTAATTTTAAAGCGACTGCTGTAATGCATAATTATCTGAAGTGTTTGCAAAATGCTGCACCCTCCCCTTTCCTTTCCTTCTGTTTTTTTTTTTCTTTTTTTTTTCTTCAGTGTAAGATGGAGTAAGAGTTTAGAATTTAGCTGGGAGTGTACCTAAGAGCTGTCATCTGGGATGATAGTTTGATGGCAGATGAGAGCTGCCATTGGAGCACCCCCTAGGTGCCCTTAGGGCTAAATGGATGGCTGCAACATGGCACTTTTAAAAGGTGCTGCTTCCCTCTGATTTGACTTCACTGGCTGTGTTTTCCCTGCCATTAGTAGACATGTCAATTTGGGATGCATTGTTCTTTTAAACTTGGTCCTTTCCCACTTCTCACTGACCTCCCACTGTTAACCGTCCACATTCCTATAGAGTATTAATATATTCTATACACAAAAATCAAAAAGCTTGAAAATATACTATTGTACTTATTCTCATTTTGAGTAATGACTCCTGAAATGTTGAACTCTTCACTCCATACTTTAAGCGACATCATTTTAAACTGAACTTCTTTGTGTCTTGTTGTCTTCTTACTCTTTTGTAAAAACAATATTCAATTAAATGTTGTAGGCAAGAGAAAGTTGTTAAATTGAAATATACTCAATCAGTGCTAACAACCACTCACTGAGAATCGCTGTGATGTGGATGATCTTCCTGATTCTGTTGTTTTGGCTTCGTCAGCTTGCGATGCATCTTTTGAGTTTGATTGGTCTTTCACTGGAGTTTAGTCTTTTTCCCTCTGTGGCCTCAGCAGGGAGCGAAGTGGTGTGTGGAAGCATGTCATCCCCTGATTTCCTTTTAAAAAGCCGACCCCGGTGCTTTTAAATGCATCATCAAGGCAATGGGCTGTCCAAGTCGGTTACAAGTTAACCAAATAAACACTGACAATGAAATTAATAATGCATATTGTTTGTGAATGCCTCAGCTGGATGATTTGACTGATGTATGCAAAGATGGTAATTTATTGAAAGTAAATTCATGTAATTGTGCAGCGGAACTTGATGAAGCAAAAGAAGGTGTCAGCACAGCTTCCATCATCATCAGAAGAAAGAAATCATTAAAGAGCAAAAACAAATCCAACTTCAAAGGACGGTGCAGAACAAACACTTATTTTATGGATGTGTTTCATTTAGACCAAAGTTCAGAACAGCTGTTATGGTAAATATGTCAGATTTGTTGTTGGTTGTTTGGGGATGTGATAGTTTTGGTGTATTTATTTTTCTCACAGTCCACAGGGATGTAAACACTCACTCTGCACTTATCAAAGTAGTCAGTGTAAATTTAATTTGAAGATGAGGTGGAACAAGAGCTAAAATGTACTTGTCATTGTCGAGACATATTTCCACGAAGAAGAGCTCAACTGGCAAGATGATCCCAGTGCCCAACTTGATAAAAATAGTTTACAACTAAACTGTCTTTGGAATAAACATGATGACAAGATGTGAAAACAATGCATTTGGCTGACTGGTTTCAAGCAGCGGATTTGAAAAACAAATTTTTGTTGTACCAAAAGAAGTCGTGATTGTCAAGGAGTTTTCATTCCACAATAGGTGCACTTTCACTGGACTGAAATGTGGTTTCTTCAGGCCCACAGGTTAGCATAAAAACACACATACTGTACTTACAATGCAAGCAGGTAAAAATAGGAAGAATAAAAAAGGTAGAAATGACAACATAATAAAATGGCCATACATACTGGTGCTACCATGTCTACCATACTATAAATACAACAACAGTGAAAACTCCAAAAGTTCACCAATTTAAAATGTATGATGGTAATTAATAGTTATATATAATCTTCACATTCCTACAGCTATAAAAAGTGTTATTTGGGTCCAATTTGGCTGCTGGGAGTTAAATACCATGGAGATGTCCTTTATGTCATATGTATGCATATCAGCTCAGACCTACACTCTCTTAGTTTTGTAAGTAAGACATAAAGCAGTATGTTAGTCATGGTTAACTTTTTTATTTCAATTAATTACATTCTAAACAGGTGGCTCAGGATGATGGGTCAGACATACAGTACATTACCAGAAAAGGGGATTAGGTTGGCAAGTCCTAAAACAAATGAGGGAGCAGTTTTGGTGTTTTGGTTGCAGATGTAAATATCTTTTTAATTTGGACATATAATCGACTAATTATGTGAAGTGCCACCAAAAATATTTGGTACTGCCATGCAATCATAATGTCGGTGTGATTGCACATATTAACCATGTAATATTCAAGAAGCCAAGAAATATTTATGCTTATGTATCTACTTGAGCACAGGATGTAACCCACATACCATTTTTAACACACTTTTGTGGGGCTTATTCTTCCTTGTCCTTTCCTCTCTGAAAATGTTGTTTTCATCCTCCTAAGTTTTAAATTAATTTTTAAATATCAGATCGTGACGCAAACAAATCACATCCAACTTTGCTCATATCTTCACTCGCATCAAAATGGCCTATTTCCAAAAGAGCCTGTCAGACAGAATGTGACAATTGATGTTGAATATTAATAAAGTGCACCATATGTTCTGGACCAAATATTATCCATGCATTATTAAATGTGATTTACTGTGTCAGCCATTAATTAATGCTTGTTAAAACATAATAAAAGAATGAGCTGTTAGACGTGATTAAAGAAAATGAAGTTTGTTGTAAACACAGAAATCATATAAAGGCTAATGAGATAAGAGAGAATAACTTATTGTCAGCGAGTGTCTTTTTCTTTCTTTGTGGGCACAGGTATGAGAGCTACTTCTGATTGATATGTCTTTGTTGTAACAAATCTGAATAGATGAATTGTTTGCATATAAAACATAATTAAAAAGGCTTATGACTCCATCGCTCTCTGTTTTGTGTCAGTTTTTACAGTGGGTTGTTGAGGGGAGTTTGGAGCATTTATATGCTGGACAATTGCTTTGCTGTCCACATTTGGATCATATTTGTAAAAGAAGCCTTGAAAGCAGGATGTTTAGAGGTTTTTGTTTAGCATGTCAGTTTTTATTTTGTTGACTGAGTAACGTTTTAAAGGGGCAGGGCCTAAAGCAGGCAGTGAAAAACATGGGTGACAGTGCAACAGTTTTAGAGGAGAGGCTTGTCTTGTTTGCATGATATGAAGGGTTGTGTGGATTGGGTGCATGCTGGTAAAAAGGACCAGTGGTTTTAGGATGCTAGAAGTTGCATGTAATTTGAGGGTTTGGGCCCTCCTTGCCCAGAGCCCTGTACTCACATAGTTGTGCAGTTTTGTCAAGGAAAATAAATGGGCAGGGTCATAATGGCCACTAGGGGTCACCTAATATAGTCACCCGCTGTTGGAATATATATATATGCATGTCATAACGGTTAATAAAGGCTATTTTATAAGGTGATAAAATTCAAAAGAGCTGTAGGTGAAAGAAGGCAAATAAAAGATGTACACAGTATGGCACACCACACAGGATAAAATCAGTTTGTGGTGCCCCGTATCTGTTGGCTTGGGCCATTATCAGACAAAAACTGTTTTATCAGATACTGGGATTAGGCTTCCTGAACCCGTTGAAAATTGTGAAGGGTTATATGACCTTTTTAGATATGTAAAAACAGCACGTGTCACGATCACCTGATGAAATGATATGTATTAAACTGAGCGTGGACTTGTGTTGCTATGTCACATAGTGTAGCATGACCTTGTTGACAGTATAAGCCAGTTACAAGTTAAGTGATTGCTTTCAAAATCCAAATCCAGATTTACAGATGTTCTTTTGTCAGAAGAAGAATTGGAAGGGGGAGAGCAAAATCACCCATCAGTTTTTCTTCTCTGTCTTTTGGCATGTTAATTTGATTTCCAACCGACAAACATGGTGTCATGGTTTTCTGACAGGGCCTTGGGAGAGAGTTTATCTCATCATTAATTAAGTATCATATTTCCCTACATGCTGCCTGTGCTTAATTAGGAAGAGGGGGTCATTTGGGAGGGCTTATTAACTGGAACAAATTTGTTAAAGGAAGGAGACCGAGACAGATAAAAGAGAGAGGGAGTGAGGGTAGAGAAGCGCCTCTGGGTTCACTCGTCCCTGACAAGGCTTGGTTTTCGTGATTGATAACTGCACCAGTCATGGCTCGAGTCAAACTGGGAGAGATGAAGGAGTAACTGGGAAAGAGACAGAGGGGAAGAGAGGAAATCTGGAAGGAAGGAGAAAACAAGAGGGTGGGGGCTGGGAAGAAATGATTGGAGACATATGCTAGCTCTCAAGCAAGATAGAGTTAGACAGAGAGGAGGGAGATGTAGGACAAAAAGGGAGGGACAGTGAGATATGAAAACAAAGAGAGAAACGGAGAAGTGGATGCAGGGAGATGGTGGAAAATGATTGCAGCACTGGGCCACGTCACAAAGACGTTATTTATTGTATCCCAACCACCTCAACACTCACCTGATATTTTTAGAATACTAGATGTTAGTACCATATCTACACCGCATTTCAGAGTATTTCTTGTCTTAACTTTCATCAGAATATTGTAAATGTATGCAGTGCTGTGTCTATGCATGGTAAAAAGCCAATCAGGCAATGGTGTCAGATTCATTGGTGACACTGTTTCCCATTTCCCTAATTCACTGCGACAGAATGGCTTTGGCCAGGCCAGTAAAACAACAGATGTTTTGCTCGAATGTGACACCTGGGTTGCCAGAAAACTCCCAGTGGCAGTGAGTGTGCTTGAAGCTGACCTAGCACAAGTTTTGGCAAATGGGGAACAGCAGGAAACGATAAGACTCTCGGGCATGACAGCCTCGTCATCATAAATGATGGAACATAGAACATATAAGTGCTATAAAACCTCCAAATAGTGTTAGTGCCATGAGTTCTGCTGCATATTTTTGTTCATGAACGCAGTTGAGTAACCAATTATAACACACCTCTTCAGCTATCTTCAGAAAAACACTTGCACCATGTAATTTCACATTTGCAAGATTTTTTGGGAAACCTCACCAAGGCACTCAATTTTATCCCATATCTGCATCAATATTTCTCTTTTACGGTTTTATTGTGGACTACTGAAAGGAACCATTTTTGAGGAGGGTATGATATGAAAGAAGAGTGGTTTTGTGCGAACCTCTCTTCATGTACAGTAACCTCTGTGCAAGGATGAACAAAAGACCACCAATCAAGGACACAATCATTTTTAGAAATAAAAAGTAATTAGTTACATACAGGTTTACAATATAACTGCTGTTATTTATGTAGATCTCCTACATGTGGTGTAGACATGAGATATTAATAACATTGTTTTTCTGAGGCAATTGTTTTTCTAGTGAACAGTTTGCAAGGTAACTCTGAGTCTCCCAATGCCCTTTCTTGGGACAAGAAGGCAGCACATGCCATTTTCTTAGCCATGGTTCTACTTACATTTTGAATTCATCTAGGCCATTTATTAAAAGTAACTTTTCATTAAATCAGCTTTTCCTGGGATTCATGGTGTGATATGTTTGCCCCTTATAAGTATAGAAAGATGCTGATATGTAGCAATATTATTGGATTTAGATAAAAACAAACTTTATTAGTCTGAGCAACATTATCACTTTGCTGCAGTGCAAACTTCTGAAAGCCATTAAATCTTGAGTGGACTGTCTTTGAAGGCAGGGGCAAATGCTGCTCCATTGATTGACAGGGTTGGCCTTGCCTTAATAGAACATAATTGGGCAATTTTGAAGGGTCTCTGAAAAATGACCAAATAATAACACATGACTTGACTTGAGACTTGTTTTCTCAGATAATTGTGCAAAAAGCATCTGGCACACCATTAGTTCCATTTTCACATTAGAATAATAATCCTTTTGAACTAATAAACTCACTCAAACGTCTGTGCTTGGGTGGTGGAGACTCTAAAAAGGATAAATACTGTATGTTCTACCAAGAAGGTGCAGAGAACACTGGTAGCTGATGGAACAATAACAAGATGGAGACTTTACTGAAATCCATCAGTCTCATGAATTCAAAGAGTTTTTTCTCTGCTTCACAATAATATATCAGCTTTTTGTTGTTAATGCTAGAAAAAAATCATTATCATATATCTATACTGTTATTACTTTTTTGTTATTTAATATGCATCAGCCAAGTGATATAAACAATATAAATGCTTGTCACTATAGTCCTAACCTTTGCTGGTCTGAATGCAACTGTAATCTGTAACTATTTTACATTAAATACAGTTTGTGACCTAAAAAAGTAATAGTGATGAATCTTTTTTTTTTTTTTTTTTTTAAATCAATTGCCGCTTGAGCTGCTGGGAAATTTTTCGGCATGTGCCAAAGTATGTTCACAGAAAGAAAAGGTCTTGTACTTTTCCCTGCTTTCTTACCTTTAATATGTACAACAATAACAATCCCCAGGGGCAACATTATTGTTTGGGTCTTTCTCCCAATGAGAGATTGCACTAATATCGCAGCTGAAATTAAAGGATAATTAAAAAATGTTATTTCAAAGTTATTGCCGTCTATAAAACTTTGATTAGGCAAACATTAGCCACATTAAGGCTTAATGGCCATTGCCCCTGTGATTACCGTCAACAATTTTATGTACTGAGCAAAGCATATGAAAAAATTAATAATTAACAATGTAAAAAAAGGTTTAAAGCAACAACAACATAGCTAATGTTGGGTTGCTTGTGGTAGGTAAAATGAGTGTGAGTTCCAAACAAGCCTGACCTTATTCTCAGACCATACACAATGTTGCTAAATTAATACATAGAAAAAAAGTGAATGTCTTATTGTCACATGACTCTCAACCCTCAACCATAACAGTAAACTACTGTTCAGCAAAAAAGACTAAGAATACCCCACAAATGATTTAACCGGATGTTAGAGAGGCATTCTTATCTGACAACGCTTGAACTTTTTAATGTGTTTCAGGGCATCTTACAGTACCTGAACCTCACAACAAGCTGGCTGTGCAACTTGGAGTACAGCCTGTGTTCAAACCATCTGCACACATTGACTGAAACAATCAGGTGTGGCATACTGCAGCTCTATGAAGCTGCCACAACAATGCGGACTGTTTTTTACGAATGTTGCATTAATGCTTTCTGTTTTTTTGTCATTAGAAACCTTAATAGATGCAAATAGAAGTGAAAATGTACTTTATGTTACATGCACACTAGCAGCTCAACCACAGCGTACTGTATGTGGATACTAGTGATAATCAAGCTATGTCACTTTGCTTAGGGGTTTACAGGCATGAGATGAGTCATTAGAGCTTTAGGTACTGTTAAATTCAATAAACATTCCATTCATTTTCATAAACACATTTTATAGCAGCCTTGCACCATATACTTCCTTCCCCTCTTTCTTTGCCAAACGTTCAGCATGCAAAAGAGGCTGAGGCTTCAGTCATCTAGGTACTGCACTTTATGTTTCTGATCGTGTTTATGAGCAAAGGAACGTAAAGTTGTGGATTAACATTTATCAGTGCCAATCTATCTCTCAGTATGTCTCAAACCTGGAATAAATATTCTTTTATTAGATAAGCTGGGATGAGCTCTTTTGCAGGCAGGAGAAAAATAATTGCAGATTAGTTGGAATTTGTGTTTGTAGTGTAGCAAGGCCTTTTTAGATGTGGTTTATATTTTTGTATTATTCTGGACTGGGAAATATTGAATAAATAGAATGGCATCATTTGCATGCATAGATACTGTATTTTATAGCTTGAAAGTAGATAAAGAATGAACATTAACGTGCTGTACAAAACAAATTTGTTTTGTCATAGAGTTTTGTCATTTTCTTTTCAAATAAGTTTAATCAAAACAACTTGCTTGTCAGGGATGTGTATTGGCAAGGATCTGGAGATAATATGTATCACAATACAGCAGTTATGATGGGATAATATTACAATATAGCCCATTATATGTACGTGTTGTATTCAGGTGTGTTTAACCTATCTTGAATTAAATGTATTACGTAATACTAACTTTGCAACTAACAATTATGATAATTAATCTGTCATTTCCTTTCCCAGTTGACATTGATGACAAATATAATTTCCATTCCAAAGGTCACGTCTTGTTTCCAAACCCAAAGATGTCAGATTTACAATCGTTAAACAGATCTAAGGGGTTTCTTTTAACGATAACACATCCTTTCCATTACCTTAATCATGTGTTTATCATAACTATGATTACAAACCATGTGTATTTTAACCCAAACCAGCATTTCTCAATATCTAAAGAAGATGTTTTCATAATGCTACCAACATCCAGGAGCTTTTCTGGTTCTAAGAACCTGTACAGTCAGCAAAAATATACGTAGAACCTAAAAAATACAGTTTCTTTAAAACAATTAAATTTGTAGGCTTTTCACACTGACCATTATAAAGGGCATATGCAAAGCAGCTGACCAAGTAGGTTATCGCTGTTAAAATGAAGCTGTGTTGGCCACAATACCCAGTTCCCCACACGGTACTCTGCGGCGGAGGTGATCCTTCTCTTTGTGCCCGTCTTGGAATGCATTATTAATTGTGCTTTCATGTTTCTTCATGATGCTAATAAAGCAACAATGCTCCCCCAAATCACCTGAAAAATGAGTCCAAGGACAGCAGGCATTGCGGAGGAAAGGCGTGGCTGTCCAGTGTGAGAAACTGTGGGAATCAGAAACCAAGATTAATGGACCTCAGGTGGCTTTTAATTAGTGCAGCTGTGCTCATTAATTATCTGCCCACAACACAAATATTTTTATATTTGGGGAAAGTGTTGATTTATTTGATTGTGTTTGCCAGTGGATCTAGATGAATGACTTCATGTAAAATTTTGCGAGCGCTAAAAGCCGAGGAGAGGAAGTTTTCCCCAGTTAGCCAGTGAATTACAAACATGTAGTTGGTGATGCTGTGCAATATGACACCAGTCATAAACATTAAAGAGCAATAGTCTGGAATGGGCATACAATTTTAATTTTTTGTCAAGGAAATACTTCTTGATCATAGCAGTAAACACATTGCAACTTACAGTCTAGGCTCAGACTTTCTGTTGATTTTTTTGGTAGCACTGGTTTTGCTATTTTACATAACTGCAGTACCAGTATAGGCATAAATCATTAATTCTGATTTGTTGTATTTGACAGTAGTTTTGTGTATAAAAATGCAAACTGATCACCTTAAAACACAATTGGTATAACATCCATTCTCAACTAGGTGCTTTCACTGTTTCCCTGCAACGTTTATTTTGCAGTTCAACGTTCCTGAATCTCAGGCACCACTCTGTCAGGGAGAAAGTGAAGTGGTACAAATCCAGTTTTTCCTTTCAGAAATTGACAGTGGCAGTGCTGCTGTAGAGGCAAATTTTAACACGCTGAATATTTTCTTGAAATAACAGAAAAAAAACACATGGAGCCACAAATTAGCTGTTTAGATACAGAGGTGCTGGAGGCAGCTGAAAAGACCTAAAACCTCGGACATTTGATGCCGTTAAGGAGGGCCCCTTTCCCTTTGGAAAACTGTAACGTGGGCAATGATACTGTATGTCGATTGTGGGTATGAGTTTTTTTTTCCAAAGGTGTGGATTTTACTTGACTGCTGTTATCCATTGCATTACATGAAATGCAGAGTTGTCTAGACAGTTGGCATCCGTGAAAATTAAAATTGAACATTTCACGAGGTCAGTTATGACATTAACAACAAGCACATCTTACAGTCCATTCACTAAACTTTGTGGAAACTTCAGTTGCGTCGCCTGATCTGCATCAGCTCTTAGCTCATATGTGCAACCCAACCAGACCCAGGTCGTTTAAGCTCAATGTACAGATTAAGAAACACTGACATAAGTGTTGAGTTTGGACTTAACTTAAATTGTATCATTTCATAGGGATCTTTCATATGAGTGTGGCTATTACTAAATCCTTCAGTTTTTACCTCGTCATTACGAACAACTGTTCCAACTGCTCTTCACCTCTATTTTCTGTCCTCTCTCTCTTACCATCTCACTCCTTCCCTCTCCCTCCATTTTCCACATTTTGTCTTGATGGCCACAGTAAATTTCTTTGAAACATTCATCTGAACATGAGTGAGGAAAACGCAATGGCAAGAGCAGAAATTAAAATTTTATTATTTACTGCGCTCTAGTTTGGGAACGCAATTAGTATCTGCACTGTGTGGCCCAGGGATATTTACTGCTTTGGCCTCTCCTCTCTTTATTGTGGTGTTTCTTTTATCCCGTCTAGCAGACTGTGATTTTATCGCTTGCTCATTACCTCTAGCAGTCAGAGACACAGCGGACAATTACACCATTTCCGAGGGTCCAACATGTGAATTGAGGATGGACATAGAGATAATACATCACTCAGTGATTGCATTTCAAGACAGTGGCAGGAGAGTTGTAATCATTTTCACCCTAAGATAGTCATTTATTAAAAAAAACTACATCCTTTTTCTAAAGATTTTACATGAAAAGACATAAAAAATGGGTGTGTTTAAAGTTAAATAGGTGAAACTATAGTGAGACTGAAGTTGACAATGGAATTAATTGATTAAATAGTAGATACCGTAGAAAGGTTATATTCCAAACCTTTGGCAGTGTTTCTTTACGGGTATTTATTAGATCTAGCTAGTTATTTCTGAAAAAAAATTTAACATGTTTCTTCCTGTCTGCACTAAAAAATAGATTATTGATAAGAAATATGCCTGTGTTCCAAAGGTTTAGCTGGTGACAAATTTTTCTAGTGTGTCAGGAGAACTAATACCGATTAAGCTTAGGTTTTTTCCTCAAACTAGTCTAGACATGCCTTGTTTATGGGATGCACACAGACAAACCTCCGTCTAAAACATTTTTGAAAGTAGCTGCTTGTAAAGTCAGTGCAAGTAATTAAATTAAGCTTAGTTGTTGCTCTTTTGGTTCATAAAGTTTCCTCGTAAAGTATGGCTGTTGCTAAGGTTTTAATGTGGTATTACGCACTATATGCCCAATGTTATTCAATATAGAAAATACCTGTTTCTTATGATAAAACACCAGCAGCAAACAAAACAAAACAAAAGCTTATTTACATACAACATTCCCTAAGCCACCGCTTTTCTCATATGTGCAATTAAGGACAAAGCTGCAAGTGTTAATTTGCTTGATGTGCACTTCTCACAAGCAGCAGTGCCAGCTAAAACAAAACAACAATAACAACTGGAGGTTTTTATATTAATTCTGGTTAAACACTTCCTCAAACACGCACAGTGTTGTTTTTCCTCTCAAATATTTCTTCCCCATTCTTCATGTTCCTAGACATAATATGCATATGAACACTGGAGCCTGTCGCATACAGGAGATCAGTCGAATCACGGCGGGGGATCAAAGGAAGCTATCTGATCTCATAAAATCATATTAAAACCCGTTGCCTCGTTCCAAGACACCACGTATTGATCACAGAGGAGACAAGTAGGAGTGTTTGCTACTAAATAAAAACTGAGGACTGACGAGAAGTGAATCAGGAAATCAGTGCGTGCTGGGGGTCATTAAAATTGCATAGCATTCTATGTATTCTACAAACAATTGGATAGTTAACTTAAGGCCAGAGAGGGGAAAACAAGACAAGCGCGTGTTCACATAAGCTTCTCTCATCCCTCCCACGTCCCAAAAATCCCCCATCCTCTCCACCCTATTCACCATTTGTTTTATCTATTTCCGTTTGTTGATTGCGCCACTTTCAATAATTGCAAAAGACAATAGGCTGCCAAAGTATCCGTAAAAATAACCCTACTGTCAAGGATGCAAGGTTGGTTGCTTTGCAGATGCTGCATTGCAACTAGGTATATAGAGTGATTTGATTATACTGTGCGGGCGGCGCCGTTGTTACCCAGTTTGACTAATAAGTACTTTTCAAACCTGCCCCTCTCCTTCCCATTCAGCAGGAGTGCTTCGGTTTCTCTAGGAGTTAACCTTCACACACTATCATTACTGTCACTCTCTGCTAAAACTTCACAGAGCAGCTCACTTTCTGCACCGTGTGTGCATGCCTGCACAATAGTCAAAACTCAGCATTTGTCTTTAATTCCTCTCAATTACAGCTTCCCCTAAAGGTGAAGCTGCCTGTTTCTGTGAATTGTTTCTTATTTGTCTTATAAAAGCAAAAGCAGCCTCTTAGACTTTAAAAATCAATATTCTGCTCTTCATTTCGGCTCTTAAACTGTGCCAAATGGTTCATCTGTAGTAACTCATGGCGTGCAGTTTTTCACCTTTTAACAAACTTTATTTGAATTTTAGTGATTATCCAAATGTTCCCACAGGCGTTTTGGACACTGTGCTGAAGGTTGGGTAAGTATGATGTTGTAGTGTGATTAATATTTACTGTTGTTTTGAAGTAGGTTAGGGTTGGGTGGATCGATGGATGGATAGTACAGCACAGCATGATGTAACACATCACTTTATTAAAACAAACACTGCTTCTCTTTTATTTAGAGAAAATGCAAACAATCCTCTTGGTAAAAATGGCATAGCCCTAGTTAGCATGGTCTTTGCTGCTAGGTTGAACAATGTTTAATCACAGGTGCCCCTATCATCAATGATTTTGCTAGTGTAAAGATCAGCGGCTCTCGGCTTGTCCCTTCAGGGGTCTCCACAGCAGAATGTGCTCTGCACATTGACTTGGCATGAGTTTTTATTGTATCCAACCCGATGCTCTACCCGTTGAGCCACCAGGCTCCCTCGTGATTTTGCTAATGTGATGAAACAGATACTGAATGTAGGACATTGTAAATTGTTGATAAATGGAATTTAATTTGTTCATCAGCTTTGTTAGAATTGCTTAAAACAGGTTAACTGTGTAAGATACAGACAGCTATTGTTTTAACACATTCATAGCAACAAACTTACACACGCGCAATCACAGTGAGCAGAGTTGATATTACCATTTATCTTTTTTGATAGATGTTGTAATTAACCCTTTTTTTTTTCATTTTTACTTGCTTAGTTCTATTTGCGTGCAGTTATTCAGTAAAAGAGTTGTCCCACCTGAGTTTCTCACCTGAGCTGGGATTTGTTTCCCTACTGTTGCAGCAGCTGCTGCTGTGAGCTGTGAGTGTGTGTGTGTATACCGTGTGTGTGTGTGTGTGTGTGTGTGTGTGTGGGACCTACCCCACCCTCTGTTAGACAGAGATCCAGACAGCAGTAAAACTGCACCAGAGACATCACGGCCATTACTTCAGATCTGGTAATGTCAGTAACCTTCAAGTACAACCAAATGCTGACAGTAGCTCAGCATTCCTACCCAGAGTCTCTCGCATTGTCGACCTTTGCACAGGTAAGGCATCGGGTCATCATAAAAAAACCTGCGCTAACAAACTTTTTTTTGCAGCGTTAGAGGGAGTTTCCCCTAATTATGGCATTAACATTGACAGCACATGTGAATGTACAGTGCCATGCAGTTTTCTGACTCTTACTTCACTTCTTTACAACAACCTGACTTACAAATATTTTCATTTTTCTTAGGTGGGTCTTTTAAAGTTTGTTTATTAATGAAAATCTTCAAATGGATGTAATTTGTAAAACTTGCAAATTATGTACAGTTTTCATGTTAACAATGTAATCATGGGTAGTTTCAGACCTTTTTAGCCCACTTATGATTTTATTGAGGTGACTGTAGCGATTCTGAAATGTGATGTCAGAGTAGGATAAATGCTGCTTCTACAGTAGATGCTACAATGCCCCAAGGAAGGGAATCCCCAGCCCAAGTACTTTTTTGCACAATGCAAGTTTCCATGATTGTAGTCTTTAGTCATTTTGGTTCATGCAAAGAATCCATTGTAGTAATTTTAGTTTTAGCTCAATTAAGTGTGTTTGTGTCAGTAAAATCAAAACATCGAATGGTGGGATTTCATCTGCTTGCTTTCATCACCCCTCCTATGTAGCTCTGTAGGCCCAGGAACCCAACATAAGGAGCGCCCTTCTATTGTGCTAATATAGATGCAACTTTTTAAAGTATTTATTTATTATTTGTTTGCAAATGTCGATTAGGCCAAAGCTGATTCCACATTAGTTTGCCCTGTCTATGCGACTTGTCAGGGAGACGAGTAGTACAAATAAAAATGTGCAAGTAGTGAGAACAGGGCCCATGTACAAGCTGGAGATGACATTGTGATGTACTTTATTTAATATGACTGTACCCGTACTGTATGAGTACGTCAAGAAACTGACATCAGATATGTTTAACCTTTCTTTTCTGTGGCATTGTGAAACTGTTTAAGCGTGTTAGCTTTCAAATGGCTTTTGTAGCTTTCCATCTTTCTGCTTTAAACATCTCCTATTCTTGTGTCTTGTTGCACAGTATCAGTTATTTCCCTCTTTCTGCATGTTCCTTCCTTCTGTCTCTCACTCACCCTCTCCTACCAGTATGTGTCATTATCCATCCAGTGTGACTTCACCCATCTTGCCCTCTGGTGACATATCCTGCCCTTGTTAAGTGGCTCCAGTCCCTTCCCTCATTTACAGGTGAAATCTATTCTCACACACAGGCCTCAAGGGCCCAACTGGACTGTAACAGAATTTCTCCAGCCCCGCTGGGCTCCTACCACAAAGCTGAGAATAAATGGCTGAGGTGCCAAGGCTGGACAGAAAAATCAATGCCTGTTTATACAGACATGACAGTCCCGGCGCCCAAGCAATTCTCCTGCTTGCTTCTCTAGACGCTGTCTTATACAGTTTTTTCCCTTTATTCTCTCTCTCCTGTGTCATGCTCTCTCCTCTGCTGAGGATAAAATGTGTGCCCTCTCGAGAGGACAGAACAGTTGGAGATGCGCTGTGGCCATTTTGTCTTCAATTTGTTGTTGGCTGTGATAGACTGACTGACACGCAAACTATTTTTTTCTATGTCAAGTAGATACAATGCAGACAACAGGGTCATGTGTTGGAGTGGGGTGCTGTTTATGCTGCTGAGTAACAACCTGAAAGTGTTCAGCAGGAAGTTGCTGACAGGGCTACACAATAGACATGTTCCTATTAACACTATTTGACTGGGTTTTAAATTACTTTAGAAGACACAAGCGACTGATCTGGTTTAACTGACCTGTGCTCCTTTAGGCCCTAATGACACCAGAGTTTTATGGCCTTCACTCACCTCTCTGAGAGTCCTGAGAGGGTTCAGGGGACCCTAACACATTTCCTTCTGTGCTTTAATACAATTGTCACTGTAACTAGACAGTTCCTTTCATAAAAAAAGTGTAGACTCTGGTTACTGTCTCAAATTCGCACCCCAATTGCTGTGTGACACGAATGTAAAATTTTTGGATGGTCTATTTTAGAAAGACACAAAATGTCAAACAAAACCCCAACAATTCCAACTTTGGAAGCTTGTGGGTGGAGTGGGCTCCAGATGCTTTTCTCCCAGTTTTACAGTTATTTTGTTTGGAGCATACTAATGTCTTTGACTGCAACGATGCCCCTTTAATAATTGTATGATGTGGTGAATAACAAGACACTTGTTCATCTCTGCTTACACCCGAAATGTTTCATCTAGACAATGCAAAGATTGGCCGTAACCACTCATTTGCACATCTGTGTACAAATTAGGAGCATATTGTTTAACTTGTCATTACTTGACACCTAAAATCCCTTGCATAGGAGTAGGAAAGCATTTTTATTCCTTTCTTTTTCATATTAAATATGTTTTTATTATTCTTTGGAGAGAGAGAGAGAGAGAGAGAGCTTTTGCATGTCACATGCTTTGTGCAGGTGATTGTGTGACTTAAAGAGAGGTAGCACCGTACTTGTAACTCACTCTGACTGATATCTCCTGTCTAAATAAAAACATAAATCACAGCACCTGCCACAGAAGTCACCCTCACAGCGGTCCAGCTCGTCCAGCTGTTTTCTGGGTTGTGCTGTTGCACCCTGCTGACAGACACACAATTGATTCCCTCATTGCATCAATTTGTCTGCTAATCTGGTGATATGTTGATAAATTTTACTGCTTTGTCAATTAATTTTCCTGAAAAATGGGCCTGGTGGTGGTGGGCACATCAATACTGAGGGAGTGGAAATATCAGTGACAAAATTAAGTGATAAAATTAATTGCCCCTTATCCCGTCTTGTGAAAACATAACTAATGAGGGAGGCAATTATAGTTGCATGTGGTCTCCTTCGGGAAAGATGGAGGGGGTGTTTCAAAAAAAGCCTTCTATGGTAATTAGACAAGTGGGAGAAGATGAATCTTGGGAGAATGGTCATCTGAAACAGAGGCTGACTTCAGAAATACTGGATAGCATAGTCACTTTTTTAAAAGACACACAAGTAGAAAAAATCGTTCTAATAAGACAATGAGTCAAATCACAAGATAATGAACAGTTAATTCCCCTCGTGAGGTGTAGAGTATTAGCTGCTTATGGCTTACTACTCAAACTACAACAAAACACATAGAGAAATACGAGTGTTTACTCGATTAAGGATCTCAGTGATTTCACTCATTTGTGACACTTGCGATACAGCCTTTAAATAATAATGTGATATTTTAAGGTTATATCGCGATTCACGATATAACTTATAAATGTACTCATTCATGAATACTCAATTTAGCCCTTTAATGCATATAATCACACAAGTACGATGATTCCCATAGTCCCTGCAACATATGGCTGCAATGGAACTTAAACTTAATATTTCTTCAAAACAGTAATTATTAATAGCGTTTGAATGATAATAAAGGCTTAGGCCTTAGGACATACTTTAGTTTGACACTTGGCTGATTAAAACTGAAACTGACAGTTGATTCTTTAAACATTAATATGGCAAATGGCCCATTAACAGCATTATAAAATAATATAATATAGTTGAAATTTGCAACTGTTTAAAAAATATAGATCAATAGAAAAAAAACAGCTTGACTTTTTTATGTTTCTCTCCATGTAGCACCCTGACTGTCTGGCCCTTCTCTGTTTCCTTCTCCCTTTATTCACTGAAATGTAATGAAACCTCTTTTAAAAATGCAATAATGCATCAACTGTTACAGTGACCCCACAGCCCCTAACCTGTGTCCAGACTGCACATTTGAGTAATGTAACTTGCGCAAACTAAAATTACTCACTTGAGAACTTATAACTACTTACATTTTGGTGGTTCCTTTGACATGGTGCTCTTTTTGATTAAGATGTCGGATCTTTAAGTTGAATCCCCCTTCATGACAGCAGTCCCTTCAGTGTTTAAACTACGTCAGCATGAAGGGTGCATTTGTTTTAAATCTAACATACTATACCTGAGAGACAAATTGATTGAGGGCCTATGTTAACATGATAGGTCCTTATATGGGGATGTAATGTTACACTCCAAAAATTTGTAGAGCAGTTGAGATATGGTACCTTTACTACATACAAACTTCAACCTGTGATAGATCAAGTATATTCAGTATTATTATATAATTAGAAATAGATGCCTATTGTTCTGTATATGAGAGGGAATTTTTTTTTTTTTTTCCAGCAGTTTAGAAAAACACCATTATTAAGAGAAGCCTATATATCCTGTGAAAGCTTAGACAGCGAACCTGTTATCAGCATTAGAACTTGTAGACTACTAACTAAACTCATTGTTTGTTTGACATGGAGTTTGAGATGTCACACATTTCTTAAATCGAGAGGCCACTTTTTGTAGTTCAGTCTGTTTTGAGAGTATAAATAAAGATATTCCTGCAAGCATTAGAAGCCAAAGAATGGTGTACTCTTCATAGATGATGCATTATGTACTCTAACAGCTATGTGCAACATCTGTCTTCTTTATTTATGTGGGTGCACATCTCATTTTTCCTATTTGTGTTTGCTCTATAAATGTGTAAATTGTGTAATGCCCGTTGTAGATGAAAACTGAAATTTCACATGCCTATGATGCTTTTTAGATATTTAGCAGGAGATTTTTGAAAACCATAAATATTTCAAACAGGGAGATAATGAAACTCTGACAGCCTATACTAATGACTGCTTCTCTAACTTCAATCCAGACACTTCTCTTTGTGCAAGTTCTGCTACATTACATTTAGCAATTTGAGGGGTTTTTAAAAAAGGTATCACAGGACACAAGGGGAGCATTTACAGAAAGTATGTTAGAAAGAAGAGTTCATTTTAAAACTCATGTGGCCACAAACAACCTGGAAAGTGACTCTCAAGAGCAGAAACCTAATTAATACTTTCATTTGGAATAGGTTACATTACTGAAGAGGTTTTTTACTGGCCAAGAAAGGCAACCTGGGAGGCACACTAATATTATATAATCACCATTTGTGGCCTGCTGTTGTGTGTATCCTTTGTCCAAAGTAATGAGCTCCCTCCATCATACAAATTCTCCAGGTGTAGGCTCCAATTCTCAAAGGTATTCTCCAGCGTAGGCACTTACTGTAGGCTGCCTCCCAAGTCAGAATATCAGTGTTGGCTATTCTACCAAGTTGGACACAGTGAGTGTTTGCTTATCTTTTTTGTTTGTTTTTGTAATATGTTCACGTTCCAAAAGCAGATCTCGCTGGGTACACGCTGTTCAAATGTTGCACGATAAGAGAAAAGCATGGTATTCTCCTTTATGTTTTTCAGGACAATGTTTCTTTGAATCATCATCGTTTTGCAGATGTTAAATACAAAGCCGGATTTCATCTTGTGAGCTATGACTGAGCAATATTGTAATATTGATAGTTGATCCAATAGTAATATTGGAAAAAGTACACAGTAAAGTACGGTGATGTAGTTGAACTGTGTAGGGCCAAAATAAGTGAAACATTTGTTTGGATGTTTGTAGGTGAAATTATTTTAAATTTATTGTCATCACACATCCTATTGCAATTGCACAGTATGGTTTGTAATTTATTTGCATTATTTCATTTTAGGACATGATGCCTGCTGATAATTATCAGTTTGTTCTTTATGTTGTGCAACACTGTAAAGAGAAATGTGTGGCAGTAGAGAGCCGATATTATGGCAGATTTACTCCTCAAAAGGATTAAGCAGATGCTGCCATTAAGAATAGGTGTCTGTTTTAAATATGAATAGCCCCACTTCTAGTTCAAGTTGTTAACTAAATAATTCAATAACTGGGATGCATTATCGACTTGATGTAAATGTGAAATGAGTGGAAATGAGAATGTGTGACTGAGATGATAATTGATATGATAATGGATTGAGGAAAGGATGAAACAATAGCAACAAATAATAATGAAAAACTAAATAAAAGATGGCGTTAAAACTGTTACTGCAGTCGACCGAAACACTAGAGATGCTTCACTGATGCAGCGGTGGGACAAACCCAAGAGTGAAATGTACCAGATACCAGCTTTTTCCTGAGTAGGAGTGCAGTTATTCATAAATTGTAGAAACAACCAAATGAAAGAATATGTTGAAATATTCTCTCTTGTTGAAGGGCATCAACTCTAAAAGCAAATGAAAAAGCTAAAAAGCTGCCCTCTTACCCTCAGCATCTTTAACATCACCAACTTTTTGATTTGCGTGCGATTAGGTTCACAATGGAGGCCAGTATCATTAATGAGATCAAAAACTTCTGCTATCAGACACAGATGATGTGGCTCTCAACTCTGGCATAGACATCAGCTCCTCTTTCACTCCTTTTTTCCCCCTGCTGCTCAGCATGGGAATAAAGGGATAAAAAAGACGCTGGTGTGTGTGTGTGTGTGTTTGTGTGTGAGAGAGAGAAGGGAGGGTGGCTGCATAAAAACTGCTCAAGTGCAGAGAGCAGCCCCATCTGGAAGACATCGGACCTAAATGAAGTTGTACAAAACCATTCCATTGATAATAAAGCTAATTTTTATGGCTCTGACAAGTATGTAATTATGTGCAGTGGTGCTTTTCAGATTTTATCACAGTCAATAAACTACCACGCTAATTTCATTCCTGTTTTGACATATTTACATGGAAATATTCGATTTGGGGGGAATTAGAGGCCTTGAAAGCCGCTGATAGATGGCTTTTAATGATCTGTGACCCTCGGCCTGTGGGCTCATCTGTTTGTCGGCCCGTCGATCTCGCGGGACATGTGCTTCGTGTTCTGATCTCTTTAGACAGGGTGCCATCCTGACAGTGCTAACCAATAAACCCTAAACACTGGGTCTTTTCTTGTAGGCTGATTTGTCAAGCTCGCTGATCTGGAAAGATTAAGAGGAAATAGATGTTTAAGTGCTCCTTTCTATCTGTTATTCATACATCATAGATAACATCAACTCACATTTTTACCAACCAGCCTGAAGTTAAGGAGACTTTAGTGCATATAAAACTCTCCTACTCTATATTTCCCAAACTTAGCCTTCTTACACACACACACACACACACACACACACACACACACACACACACACACACAAAGGTCATGGTCCAGTTGACCCATCTTCAGCCTAGTGGTGCAGATAAAGTACAGCTGGCCTCACTGGCCAAACTCATTCTGTTGGGAGAATGCCACAGGGGTCACCAGTGATGACAAGGTCCACTTATGGGAGGTGGGAATTGGTGTCAAAAGTAGGAAATGCTGCACCATCCTCTTCCAGCTGAGCACGTACGGTGTCTCACAGGAAGGGAGCCAGTGTCATAAAAAGTCCATCAAAAGCACCAGTAATTACCCAGGAAATTGACAGTGAAATTGAAAAAGTTTGTGGCCACTAAGACAGCCCATCCCCCAACTCTCCCAAACCAAGATTCCCATTGTATGACAGCAGTACTTGTGCTGTGGTGATGAAAGTACAGCCCCCAACATTGTTTGTTGGAACAACTTTCATTGTCACAATTTATTTCTGAAGGTTGATCACTCACTTTATTCCAACTGATGTCCTGGTGTGAATCCAGCTGTTTGTGGAATCCAACTGTGAGTTGTAGGATGTTATTGCCAGTTCACATCAGCCATTACATGGTGATCTGGCAAGAGTTACTCTTACTTGCTTTTCTGCAAATGGCCAATATATTAGTTTTTAGAAATTTTAGTTCAATTTTTTTCTGTTATCCTCAGTGTTATTTGGGATAGAAACTTGTATCACCCAAAGTTGCACCCAGTAGTGATTTTTTTTTTATTCAGGCTGGGATAAAAACATTTGCACTGATATCATTTTCATATTTTGCTTCTATAAAAAGAACAATCTACACTTTTCTCTCAAAGAATTAAAGTAATTAAAGAAAGAACAAGAAAAGAATATTTTACTGTCACTAATACAGGGCAGAGCAGAATGACTATTTTCTCTGACAAAAATGACGAAATAAATGTTTTTTTTTTTTTTTTTTTTTTACAAGTTATTTCAGTGAGAATTGAGGTTTGCTTCTTTATTTTGTAGAAGGGTACCATCCTTTATTTTCTGCTGACTAGCTGCCAGCAAACAAGCATCTTCGGAGTAATTATGACCTCGATTACTGAGATATTTTGCAAAAGAACATCTATGAAAACATTTTGTCTTTATACCAAAAACGGTGACAGGGAAGACATCCACGGTACATTCTGCAGTATGACAAAGACCTGACGCTCGGTGGGTTTTTGAAACTATCAGCGGGTTTATAGTCCATCATGTGTGTTATTTAGATGGCGTGAGTTAACGCGTTAATAGCTGAACTGCTTCAGGACAGATGACAGGACTGCATTGTAAACGGACAATAAGTGATGTACTGTATAAGACCAACACCTTACTTTAGTGATGGGCTAAACTAGGCGGAGGTTGTTTTTTGATAGCGGTTTCCCCATGGTGTGGGTTGCCTGGTCTTGAGAATTCATGTAAAAAGGGAAGTCACATGGTAGGATACATTTATCCAGGTTCAATTGTACTTTTGGAACCCTGATGACAAAATCTGGAGTGATTGATATGATGAGTAGTATTCCAACTTCAGGAGCTAGTCAGTAACCGAGCTGATGCTACTGAAAATGGATGAGTCTCCATCCTTGTATGATTGTACACGTGCAAGGGTCTGTGACTTTATCTTTCTCCAGTTTTCTGGATAACATATGTAAACATAAAATTAGCAATGCAATGTATGCAGCTCACTGCAGTTAAAATGCACAGATTTGTGCAGTACATTCAGAAAGTATTCAGACCCTCTTTACTTTTTCAATTTTCTTATGTTGCAGCCTGATGCTACACTACACACATTTTTTTTCTGGTTAGTCTACACTCAGTACTCAATGTTGAATCCTAACCTGAAACAGGATTGGTTGGGTTTTTTTAAAGGATTCCTTATTCTTGTGTTCCTGTAGATGTTATATTCATATAGGTTATATTTCTTAGCTTGTCCCCTCGTATTATACTGACACCAAGTGAATCTTAAATACTCCTTAATGCACATTTTATGCGTATGAAGATTAAAGCAACTCTCTACAGACCTTAACAAATTGTCCACCTTTGTTTATGGTACAAATAAGTTTATTTTTAATTTGCAAATGTACAGACTATATGGAATGAACAGCATTTATAGTAAGGCAAATTTTCTAAAAGGACTGACAATGCTCCAAGCTTCAACCTGATGAAGATGAGGAGGACATATAAGTATATTATAATGCAGCTTGTCAATAGTAATGAAATTGTGACATGTAGAAGAACGGCTGTGCACGGGGAGACTCTATTGTTCCTTTGATTTTAATGCCAATCTCCATAATCAAGATGAAACCACATACTGTCAAAACTGGCATAATACAGGCGCTTGCCGATGAGTGAGTGATTGAATATGAAATAATGAGGGTTTTCCTGTGTTCTACTGGTCATCTAAAATTCCAAATACAAATCAAATGGAAATTTTATGCAATGAGATGTATTAATGGGATTCTGGCAGCGTTTTAAGGTCTTAATGTACAGCAATAAGGAACTTAGGTTGTCTCTGGGAGATGAACAGTTGTTGCTGTTGATAGGCCATTTTAGTGCATTACTGTCAAAATAATGCATGTCTGTCTGCATATATTCCAGGGCTCCAGCGTTCTTAACTTTGGACAATTACAAGAGGACCGTTTTTTTTGTGTGTGCATGGATTTTCCATTTAAACAAATAAATAATGATTATTGACTCTTCCATTAATGCCACTAAAGTAATAACAATAAAAAAAAATATTCCATCCTTGATTTGATTCAGGATTCAGTTAGCTTTCTTTGCACTTATACGTTTAAATGCTTTATTGAAACAGTACAAAATAACAAATATCCTCATTGGATCTTGGCTAAACATGTAAAAAATGATAAAACTTTCCATTTTATTCTAATTGATATTATGTAATATCATAATGATCTGCTAACAATAAATTACTGGATTGGTGTTATTCAATGTTGACAGGGAAATAATAATATAGGAATATAATAATAATAGGAAGAAGAACATTTGTACAAAGAACTGTTCCAGAGGAGTTGTGCTGATGTAAACGTGGTTGCTTTATTGACTGATGTTAAGTGATATATACAGAATGTGCCCAACAAAATTGCATATTACAAGCCCAATTAACATTTTTGTTGCCCATGGCATTGTGTTAAGTAGATTGAAGCTAGTTGGGGAGGCTACTGTCAGGTTCACATGTTAGCTGTGTGCTACCTTTTCATGCAGCTCAAGAAATTTAACATGGGTGGAAAGGACAAAACCCCTCATCATGTGATTAGTGACCTCGTTAATCTGTCTGCCTTCATTATAATCTCATTTAAATATCCAACCGAGCAATTGAATTTGCTTAAGTGGAATAATATTGTTGTCATTTCAAAATGGAGTGTCATCTGTACCAGCTCCTGTCTTTAAGAGTTGTGAACGTACAGTATATAACCAAGTGTCAAGATTACTCCCCGCAGGGGACAAAGGATGGAGAAGGCAATATACAGTACAGCACATTGTTAAGGGGTATGTGTGCAATTTTAAAATTATAGACCACCAGCACAGAAACTTAGTAAAATGAAACTTAAAGCTATAGTTTGTAAGTTTTAAAGAACATTTTGTTTTTACTAGAAACATGCCCCAAAGCTTCATAATAATGTGCAGAGTTGTTGAAGCCGCCTGTGATCCAGGCCTATTGAACAGCAGCCGCAACATTGCAGAGAGATATGCTCATAAAAGTATTTGAGTAAAGCTCTCCCTTATAGCCAATCATAGAATGCCAATTATTTCTGTCTTATTAATACGGTCCAGACTTTTCAGTTATTGGACTTTCAGTAGGGAAAGTGTGTGTTGGGTGGAACAGAGGGGAATGATTTCAAGGCTCATGCTAGTGCTGCATATTGTAACTTTAAATTAAAATGACGACTAATCACCATAAGAATTACTCTAAGAGCAAAAGAAGTTTCAAAAGTAGGTAATTTAGTGCTACAATATGTAGTTTAAAATGACAAAACCACAGAAAAGATGTTGAAGTGTTGCATATTTAATGTAAATGCATTACTATGAATAATGAATCAAATGGATTAAATGGTGCTTCTGGATTTTTGCCTGAGTGGTCAATTTATAGGATGTGTACATTAAAAAGGTTCAACAAATAAGCAGGCAGTACTGTATACATATTTGGAAAATTTGTTTTTGAACCATTTCTTTGAACTTTTGTTTCAACTGTACATTCCGTTTGAAATTTTTACTGCACTGTACAGAGAGATACTGCTGTAATTAATTTTCTCATCATTTGTTTAAATAGGGTAGACAAATGTTTTAGTTAGTCTAATTAACTGTCAATTGAGTGTATGTTGTGTATTGTTTTTAATTGTACAATCCTCCAAACATGTTTGGTTCAAACTATCCACAGTGTTTTCCAACACTGTTTAAAAAAAAAAACAAAAAAAAACAAGACCCATAACTTTTAAAGCTCTGTGTGATTTGTTCTCCTTCAGCCCCGACTGTGGAATCCATCCATAGACATGCAAAACCTTTTGGCACTTGTACACAATTTAGAAAATGCAATGCAGCCCATTGTTAGTTTAAATTAGGTCTGGGTGTTAAATATATTTGGTCCAATGTATTCTTCATATGTGCTTAGGTGTAATAGATTGCATTTGTCCTTGGAGACCTTTACATGCACCAATCCTTACTTAGGATTGGTAGGGTGTTTTGTAAAGGGATTCCTAATCCTTGTCTTCACTGTAGATGCAGTGCACTCATTTGACCTAAGCTATATTTCTCAGTGTGTCCCTTCGTTATGATACTGACATCAACTGACTCTTAAATACTCTTTAATGCATGTTTTATGAGCATGACGATTACAGCAATTCCGCTACAGAGCTAGATGTGTGCCAGTGTTCTCAAAGGATGTTCACTTTTCCCAGACTTTACCTCAGTGTGACACTTGGGGACAGTTAGACATTTTAAAAGATTTGAATTACTCTTTTATACTACAGTATTACACTACACCACTAAATATAAACCTTTCCTATTTGCAATGCATCATCAGTGCATCCATTAAAAGTGCAACTTTTTGTGCAAGCTCCCAGACTACAAAACTGCATCCAACTCCTAAATTGTCAGATTTTACTTCTCAGACAACTTAAGCACTCAACTTTCCTCCAATGACTGCAAACTGGGAGTTATTTAACGAGTTTTACTTGAACCAGAAAAATCAAATTTGAAATCAGAATGAGTTGTAACAGTAAAAGATTACCAAGATTAGGACTGCATTAACCCATGTGTGATTGTATCCTGTCAAGATAGCACTAGAATGTCCTGGTGAGAAGCAAATGATTTCTGATGGCCATCCAGGCTTTTTCCTCTTTTAAATGCCTAGATCAAATAGGCTCACTCTTGTCAGTGCCTAAGCGGGAGAGCTTCCCATATGAACAAACGATTGATTGACAGGTAGACATACAGAGGCTTTTTAATTTCCATGCTTCACTTCAAATTAAACCTCCACCTGGGATAAAAGCATAGGCTATCCTGCATCGAGAACTACCAAATGATAGGAAATGGAAATTTTGATTAGCAGAGGAAGGGGGATTTTAACTCTGCTGGATCTCCCAATAGTGCTGATGGTTGACGTTTTTTCAAACAGATAAAATAGTGATGACAGTTGTCTTTTTGGGATTTTGTCAGCATTAATCGAACTGATAGAACACCCATGGTTTGAAACAGGTAGTGCCAGTTTGTATAGTCATGATCTTACAAGCCTACATATTAAAGCAAAGCTAAAAGCCATACATACTGTAAGAAAAGAAAAGATATCCAATGCTGCAGAAACAGTCTGTAGCTGATAATATTTTCCTGTGATAACAGATGATTGCATTAATTTGTGCCAAGTTATTCAAGCATCTCAGAGTGCCAAATAATTTCTAACTGAAACAAAAAATGTTGGTACTAATCTTTGGACTAGTAACGTCAATCTCACAACAACCTTCATATAGGAAATCACTTGTATATCCACTGCAATGTAGAAGAACTGCAGGGGTCTGTTAGGGGTCCTAACCGGTTAGGAGCTGTCCAGAGATGGTGTTCCGGCAGAGACATGCAGATTCTGTGTGAAGAGGTTTGTGTGTTTCGTTAACAAGATGTTTTCTTGTACACAAACTAAGGTCATGGCAACTTTACTTTATTTAAATGTTTTTGTTATTAACAGCAAAGCTTTGGCTTTTAGTATGAAACAATCAACAGTTCAGAATAAATTAAACTTTAGTGACTAAACTGTGATCTGTCAGACACAAAATAATATGAAGATTATTTTTTCTCCACAACAAAGCATTAAACAAATGCAAACAAAGGTGCATTTATCAAAATTTTTAGAATTAATTGGCATTGTTTGAGTCATCAATGGCGCATACATATCATGCAGAACCCCAATAAAGATACGTATACAGTAGGAATTGAAAGCCTTATGGCAGCAGTAATTCTTACATGTTTATGAAAGTAACTATCATACACGTTTCTTTGCATAAGATGTGGCCCAGATTTACACATGCCTCAAGGGTCATAAGTGATGCCGGAATAAACCATTTTTCCAAAATGATCGTGTCCCCGTGGATACATATTACATATGGAATAGGTAAAATGTGATTGGTAGAGCTGATGGGGATAGTTTCACTTAGCTAGGGCCTATTAAAAGCATCTTTCACTCTGTGGTATTTGAAAAATACATGCTCTGATGTCATTTTTATATTTTGTGATCCAAAGCACCCATAAACGCATTCTTTACACGAGTAAAATACAACAAAGAATAAATTGTAGGCATCACATTGCAAAACATGGATTCCCCCAAACAGCTGTTTGTTGTCTGGACGTCTAAGTGTGTAACAAGACAGAATAGCCACCAGAGACTAGTAGTAAATGTGCAGCTACTTTTATTGTGTGTTTTTTATGAGACAACATACATTAAACCTGCTGTAGCTGCAGTAAATAAAGGGTGCTGTAAAACTGTGTTCGTCAAAGAGCTTGTAAACATAAGCAGCTGCAATGAGGTCAACATCAAAGTAATTGTAATGCTGTAAGAGCAATGAAATACAGCCATAACGTCTCAGGAAGAAGTAGCTTCGCTGTTTACCTGAAGGTGCTGCAATCCACCATTGTTGGCAACGATTAAATTGTGTGGTGGCTGCAAAACAATGTCAAACACTGGCTGTTAGTGGTGGGATTGCACACACTGCTTTTCTGGCCTTGGTCATATTATTCTTAAACTGCCCTAAAGCCATTCTGATTATGTGATGTGAAAATTGCACAGTGCAGTTTGAGTTGAGTCACAACTTTAAAGCAGCAAAGGTGTACATTGTGTTTCTTCTACTGAGGAAATCACTTTCCTTAGAATTGTGTCTTTATTTTGACAAACCTAGCTACATTGTGTGTCTGCTCTTGCCAATGTTTAGTGGCAGTGCAGGAAGTGTGGCATTTATTTTGTGAAGTGGAAAGAAATGGTGTGGAGTTGTGGGTGTTGGAAAGGTGCATCTGATTTTCATGGAGGGATCAAAGTTCACATGTTGTCACACACTTGAGATTAACATTCATCTGTAACCATGAACCTCACAAAGAACAAAAAATTGCAAAACTGAAAGAAATTTGTGGCTTTTGCAGAAAAATCTTGCAGTTTCTATAATGTATCTCATTTTACTATAGCAGCAGTGGAAATATGGGGAAACGGAAAGAATATAGCATTTTCTACATTTTGCAAACTCTAATCACGTCACTATTATCATATTAAATTGCAACAGACAGTAGTAGGAGGCAGCTTTCTTGTATGCTTTGCCACGTCTGAAAGACAATGACTTTGTTAGACAAAAAAGAGTTTGAGCTGTATATATTTCAGTAGATAAAAAAATAAGGACATTTTGCTCAGTAACTTTGATGGCAAAGTCTTCCAGTTTATCATATTTGCACATCAGTATTTATTTATCAAGATGTTACCCAAAAATCTGCCTCTTGAGAAGGAGCACATATAATAATGTACAGCTGATTCTAGTTTTTTGATTAACATTTTATAGGTAGAATTCACTTATGCCTCAGAAAAAGTTACACTTTTGCAATAAGATCAAGGAATTTAAACATTTGATTTGCAGCAACTTACTTACATTTATTTCCTGAGACAGAAATGACTTTGAGATTCCTTTTACTGATCAAGTTTCATTATGTTTGGCAAAAGGGCCTGGGCCATTACCATTAGTAATATCATAAGTTATGAATGAGGCAAACTGCAAATGGCATAACACATCAATACTGAGGGCATCAGCACTCATTTAGTGCCGTTTGAGTGTCAGTGCGCACAACATAGGCCCAGACAACTCAAGACACAGGGCAAAATGAGCTTGACGTACTCTTCTCTCCCTTCAACATGACTTCACTTTATAATGTGACACTGGCCTTGCTGCAACCCAACTCAAGTCAAGCTGTTAACGGACCATCCAACTCCCTCCCCCGTCACAAACACACAAAGTCAAACGCGTACACACTCACTTGGATAATCAGTGGAAAAGTTGACTCGGCCCCATCAGCATCAGATGTTTTGTTTCTTTCAAGCATGTTTTAGGGATTAACACATAAAAGCAACTGAAGGCTGCGATCTGTCAGGATCACTGTAGGGGGATTTGTGGATCATTATATGCTGCTCACTAACATGAGGCATTAGAGGGAAAGCTTGTCCCCCCTGCTAGGGAACTTAGTCAGGGGGCTGAAAAAGTTTTGTCTCTTGATGTCTTTACATTTTGTCATTAGCAGCCATCTTTTATGATTAACATCACGGCCCCTTGGTTCATCCCTTTTTGCTTCATTTAACTCCTTCTGCCTCCATATAATGGGGCACACTACTTGGGACTTAGTCTGACAACTGATTGGATGGAAAGCAAAGCTGTAAGTAAACTGCTCACAGGATTATTTATTGATTTTTTTTTTTTTTTTTTTTTTTCTAAGTTGAAACTAGGGATGTCCCGATACCACTTTTTTCCCCAAACTTGAGTACAAGTGCAAGTAATTATGTTTGGATACTTGCCGATACAATTACTGTTTTGCTTCTAGTATGAGTTGCTGGACAGTAAAGTACACTGAACAGTTAAGCAGATGAGAGACATTGCCAAACACTGCTTGTCCAAATAGTAGCAGAGACACATCTGAAGATTGGACAATTTACACTTAAGGAAGGCACATATTGCCAATTATAAATGTAATTTGATTGTGACGACTGGTCAGACCTAGTTGGTTCTGGCCAGTGCCAGTCTGGCTCAGTCGGCAGAGAAAATCATTAGGTCTGGGCTATGAAGATTATAGTCTTTAGTCTTAAGACCCATGATTTTGACTTGACATGATTTTTTTAAAACATGTCTAATATTTACGACTGGTATCGGCGATAAATTATATCGCAGCACAACAGAGGCAGACTTACAGTAAGTACCTGTATGTAGCATTTTTTTATAAAGTTATTTTACCTTAATTTCCCCTGTAGGCTCTATAGTCTCCATTGTTCTCTCCTTTACATCCATGCTTTCGCTGCCTTTTTTCACCCTTGTTCTTTTACGAACAAATTGTTCTGTTTAAAAAGTCAAGTTCCATGTTGCCATCGTATTTGTTTGAAGACACAATAATTTCCCACTCTACATGATTTGGGTGGTGTGTCTATCGGCAGAATGTCAAGTCTTTCCCAACCAGTCATTTAATGTGTTTTCCCCAGATTACTCAGTCATCAGGTGTGTGTACTTCCAGACTGTCAGAAACTAGAAATCTGTACTAGTCGGTGGAAACAGGTCAACTGTATGTGTTTTATCTTTGACAGTATTTGCTAGTCTTCAGGTGTGTCCCCAGCTTAAAACACTGTTTTCACTAACTATCACAGATTTATAGTCTCTGAGAGTCTATCATCTGACATCTGATGACTCGAAGCTCTGAGGTCGACAAACCCACAAATTTACCACAATGGAAATTTTTGCGTGTTCATCTGCCAAAATATGGCAGCGACAAGGATATCAACTTTCCCTGAGAGAAAAAAAAAAGAAAGAAAGAAAAAGATGAACAAAGAACAGATTTGAGGTTAGATCCTGGATGGAGAGACATGAACAACATTGAGTCTAGAGAAGAATATGGAAATAAAATAACTTTGTAAAACAAAGCGAACTTCAAGTAAAGCTTTAGTAAATGTCTTCCTCAATTTCCACTTAGGTCAAAAATGGTTTGGAAGAGATATGAAGCATCTCTATTATTTGAGAAGAACAACTTCAGTGTTGGGTATATAAAGAGGATCTTCAATTAATCCACATGTACAAGATGCAGCTTACAGTGAGTGAGTCATTGTCCGTTGCACATACAAGCAAACATTAGGGTTAGGGTTTTCACATTTCTGTGGAAAATATTTTATAAAAGAAATTTTAAATACTGTTATCATAATTTTAGTCCAGGTATTCTCTTAACAGTAAATGCAAATTATTGCTACCCTAAACATAATATACTGTAAATCTACATGAGTTCCCTCTTAAGCAACTGTAGTGGTGTTTGAAAAGACAGAAGCTTTCATGAAGTCACCATGACCTAATTAAAACATAGGAAAGCCATTTAATTGAGATTACACTTCTCTCCAAAGGGAGCAGCTCATTCACACCTTTTGTAAGGTGAAGAGATTAAGGTTGAGTTTCATCTTTTATTTTAGAAACCAATCTTACTTTTCTGGAGACCAGTTTTACAGTTTTTTTTACACAGGCTGCAGTAGATTACCATGAGATACACTTCCTTCCAATGTAAAATAACGGTCCACCATTAAGTCCTAAACACTGATGCACTTATGTCATTAAGAAAAATCAAGAAGCTAATCATGCACATTTTCTTTCCCGGGATTTACAATCTTAAAGCAGGGACTTCCTTCTGTTTCTTAGCAAGGAGTCACCTGGAAAACTTGTCAATCAATGTGACTGGCAGTTCTCAAGTTGGAGAGTCTAATTTCTGTCCCTTTTTGATTGGTTTGTCAGCTCTTATCTAGGGACCCTACTTGGTACATTTTCTTACCTTGAAAGGACATGTCTGTCAAGATGACTGACAGGCCTCAGGCCCTGTGCGGAAAAGCAATGATTCCCAGCAGCTCTCGCTGTAACTGTCCTCTCCAATAGTGTAAATCAAAACCAGGTGTCCACGAAATGATGCACAGTTGATTATCAAAAAGCTGTGGCTGAATTAAGGAAATGTGTGCTTTTAATCGCTTAGTTAGGCAAGAACTACAGTTCTCAATACTTATGTTCTAATTTCAGTTTATTTTCTTTAGTTAACAGGTAGAAACATTTGAATAAGCATAAATACACAATAATACAAAAGGGATAGGTCAAATACCCATTGCTTTAGATACTTCTTAAGTGACCTATGTCACTCTTGGTAATAAGGCTGAGCTTGCACCTTAGAAGAATTTTAGGAAGAGTCTTTTCTTGGTATTTTTGTGGCATTTGTGCCTTTATTAGCTAGGTGACAGTGAACAGCAGATGTGAAACATGAGGGATGAGAGTGCGTGTGACATACAGTGAGGTCCCCAGGATTCCAACTCAGGACATGGGTTACGTTTCCCAACAGTTCTCTCTGAAATAAAAGACATCGATTTTAGCTCTTAGTCAAAAACATGATACCAATCCACACTGCTGACAAGGAGGGATTCACATACCCACGTATATCTATTCTTCCTCACTTACAAAATTGGTTAAGGGCGGCTATAGAATGTAGCCTATGCCTACTATGATTTGTCCACTTACAAATTATACTTCTAATGTGCTGATGGTGCTAGATGTAAAGTTAGGAGATCACCAAAGAGATTGCAGTTTACCAAAAATTATATCCCTGTCTTTCAAAATAAAGCAAAAATAACAAAATCATTATGACATCTTTGAGCTAATTCTGCCTTGTACTGTAGATTAAGCAGAGTAGGCAAATCTCTTGAAAATAATGCACATTTATCATTTCTTTTTGAATGTTTTTCTACTAACTAACTAACTACATCCACTGCCTGTTCCCTCATGTAGCAGCCTCACCAAAGCTATTCATTAGTGATCTCATAGAATCATTAACATGGTGACACTATGCTGTTAACATAAAGCCTCCAAGGTGAACTGGTACACAGTGTTCGATTTCAATTAATACATTGCTCAACTTGGATTTGGGAATGGAATTGGATCATGCATCAGTGAATGAATTTACTTGGACACCTTGAGACGGATGAGGCTGTCAGTGCATTGAATTCCGTTGTGTTCTTGGCAAGAGGGATTCTTAGAGCACAGCTTTGTGTAACTTTAAAACTAGGCTTGGAAGTAGTTGTGAATGTCACTACACATTCTTAAACTATGCTTCTTTTGGACATTCCGGGTGTGATTAATTACAAAGGATCATGACTGAACTGACTGAAGTGAATATATATAGACATAAGCCGGACTTACATTATTGGCCATGTACAACAGATGTGCAGACATTTGTCTTGACAGCAGTACAGTGACAGCCTCCTGGGTTACATGCACAATAATAAAGACAATAATGTATAAAGATCAGATACATTTTATACAGCATAAACAGTAATTGTTACATGATATACTATGGATTCACCACTTTAACCAGAAAATAATTGAGGTAAATGTTCATCATTGCAGAACATTCAAAGCCTCCAGATGTCTTCATAGCTATTTTCCATCATGCAATAGATGCCGTGAAAAAAGATACAGTTCAGGGTGTTAACTATGAATATATTCCAACATATAAGTTCTACTTACTTGGCCATTCCTAAACTGCTAATTTAACAATAACCAGTTTAATCTGATTGTGTATAAAGACTTTTTAAAATGCTCATTACATGAGTTGGTGTTCATTTGATCACAGCTACAGCATGTTTTAGGATGAATACAGCACAAATTTGTATGTCAGTGACGGTGTAATAGAGTTTAAAATAACACAGAGGAGGAAAATCTCCCAAGTGAGCTGCTTTTGCAATTGTGTAGATATGTATGTGCCAGTGTGTGCACGTGTATCTTATCTGTGTGTGTTTGTATGTATGTGTGTGTGTCTGTTTCTCAAACAGCAGGAGAGGACAATCTGACCCGCAGCTCCACAAGGCTTTATCTCTGCCGGTGTTCCACATTATTGATAGCTGCAATGATATTGACAGGCGATGCGGTGGTAGGAAGGGGAAAATAGGAGATTGATATGACATATTGTGCTTCTCAGCAGGTCCCATAAATAACTTTGACACGTTTTTGTATGCATGGGAAGGCCTCTGATTCTGCCTCCCATAAAAAATAAACTTCTATTATGGAATGTATTTGTCAAGTGGTGCAGTGATGGATGGACTAGTGTTTAGCCCTTGGCAGGTGGATGGGACCCGCCACAGCAAGCAGCAGCAAAGACTTGTGGGGAGGATTTGCTAAGCAACTGGGGGGTGGGAGGTGGAGGGTTGTCGGTGCAATTATTCAGCATGAAAGGGGATCATTTCAGCACCTGCTTTCTCTTTCCCATCACGCATTATTGTGACAAGATCTTTTCCTCTTGTACGATGACAGTAGAGTAGATGGGGTTGGGGGGAGGACAAAAGAGAAATGAGAGAGATGGTCAGTGGGCCAAATAAGTTATAGTTAGTTATGATATATGCCAGCAGTCATAACAACTGTGTGTGTGTGTGTGTGTGTGTGTTTGCGTGCTTGTCTGTGTGTGTCTCTGTGTGTACTGTAATTGATGAGAACGTTTTCCCTATAATTGCATCAAAGCATCAAAAAGGTAATCATGAAATCAAACTAATGATAAAAAAAACTCTCTAAAGTCCCTGTTCTGCTTCATTATAATCTTAATGTGAAACATTTTGTAGTGACTATGCAGTATGTGCATGTACACCATATTCCGTATGTGCTTTTCTTTAACAAGACAGTGAAAGGAGAACAAGATCCCAGACGCTCCCTTAAGCCGCTCATTGATTGATTTTCCTGCCCCAGGACCCGACTGGCCGTTTTGGCTTTAATTTCATGACTTAATCTTCTATGGCTGTAAAGAAATTTTAAAACACAAAGAAAAACATGCACACAACCACACAGAAAAATGAAGTATATAGAACCAAGTAGACTTTTGTCATAGGTCTTTGTGACTGGACTGTACTGTACAGATGTGGGAATGTATTAATGGGTTTCTTCAGCACTCATTGAATAAACATTTGTGTTGGGCAGGTCTGTACCTCTGCAAAGAATATTTGTTATGCAGTTTATAGCGGCTTATATAGCCTTTTAAGCATATGGGCACAATACCATTAAGAATGATTAATTATAGAGGACTTTAGCAACATTACCCACATTTTCTCCTCACTAGAAGCCATAAAATGTATTTTATATATTTTTTTCTCTTACATTTGAAGGTTTAAGGGTTCAGTGGCACTTGATAAACATGGGGGATGTTGGACGGCTGATTACAACAAGTTTAAAGGACAACATGGAATTCAGAGACTGTTTTATCGTCTCTGAATTGGTCACATTTGACACTAGAGCCTACAACGCTACATGTGTACAAACTGGCCATTAAATGCCCTTAACATATAAATGGCTCACTACAGCTTTTTCCACTTACACATATGGCAATCAGATGATATAAAAATCAGCTGAATCTCTGCAGTGGGACTCCTTTTTGAGCAGTCGCCCGTGAACTTGCTGAACCAGAAAGCATGTGATGGAGAACACTTAGACCCTCTCATCCATTTCACATTTGTTCCAATCAATTATTGAAGTAGACAGCCAATTACAAATGAGAGGATTTGAGAGCCCAGCTTTCGTTTCTCCAAAGGCTTGCATTAAACGTCTCTTGGTGGTGAATAATTGGTGCGATTAATTTACTGTTGGGCGCAAGAGGTGTTTTCATCTGTCCGTCGGCAAACGACCCTCCCTTATATGATTTAAAGTATTAAGATCAAGGAGGGGGGGTTGGGCTCATCAGCGAGCTATAACAGGTTGAGATGAAGTTTTAATTGTGTTTTGATCCATGCGATTACATATAGCATTCTAGTTTTTAATCTGCAATTACTCCCTTCTTTGTCCCCCTAATTGGGATGGTTGAGTAGCATTGCATGCAAATGAGGATGGTTGAGTTAAAAAAAAAATGCATCTGCCATTTAATGCATTCATGCCGGTGTGATGAAATATGGTGTATTATTTTATCTCCCTGTTTGTCATTGATTACTCTCAGAGTTCGTTTGAATGGATGGCCAGATTGACAGCAAAGTAATTTATCTGTCCTCATTGAGTGACAGGCTATACAGGACTGACAGTCCATGTTGATGCTCCAGCTCTGGATAATTTCCAGTTCACCACTCATCAAGAACACCCACACAATAATGGAAGCTTAAAAAGGGATGTGGTGAACCAGTAACAATTAAGTTTTATGGGATGCGCTAGCTTTTTTTTTGTTGCTTTTTTCTTTTTTTAAAAAATGTGAATAAATGCACCTTATGTTGCTTTTTTTTAGCTCCTTCCTATTAATACAGAAGGTGACTAAGAGGTGGAACATTGCTAAACGTAGAGTAAGCTAATTCATTTTGCCCTTGCTCTAAAATCTAATCCCAATTACAAGACCAAACAGGTAGAGGACAGGGACAGCAAACTCTTTGGCTAGTGAGCCTCCCTCAGCTTCAGAAGAAGCACAGGTGCACAAGGTCAGCACCAGTTTTCTCTGGAGACCCCCTTAAGGGCAAATGTGCCTATGATGGAATAGAGTGGCAACAGAACAGACGGGACGACTGCTGTAGGCCCTCGGCACTCAATCATTCTCACAGCCCCACAATGGAGCTCCATATCACCGGCTCCCAACAGACTGCCAGCAATGATACGTCCACCTGGTAACTTCAGAGTTTAGACACACTTGTACTTCTTACTGTATGTCTCTAGAGACAGAGCTTATAAAAATAGCTAATGCAGGCACAACATTGTCTTAAGCAGGAAATTAGTATCACTGATAAAATTCAGTACTGGTGGAGCGGTATTCACAATGCGTCTTTTGGAGTCATTCACATCTTTAAGTAATCTGGTGGTACGAATTACAGTAATTATTTGATTGGTGCATATTTTCATCAAAGAATTAACAAAATAAAAGGTGGTCTCTGGGTTTCTTGCGACATTCTCTTTTAAAAGTGAAATGTGAAGAAGCCCAGTGAACCAGGTTGGAGCAACATGGCGTGAATTCACAATTTATATTTAGAACTATTTCCAGCAAATGCTGCAACAGCTTTAGCTGATGAACTGCAGTAGTGACAGTGCAATACAGTGAGCAGTTAAAACATTTACGTACACAGTGCACATCTGTCCCATCACCTTGAGGTTGCACCTGAATGTATAATGAAAGGATGATGTTTCCAATTGGAGTATAAAAGCTGTAACAGAAGTGAAAAGACTAATAGGACTCGCTTTTCTCAAATAACCCTACCTAATAATATTTATAAAATACCCAATAATTAGAATGATTTGCTAGATTATGTAAAACCCAATTCATCGTAGAGTTTCTTCTCTATATTACAGAGGACAGCAAAGAGGAACTTCATACTGAACACTGAGGGTATTGCATCATTTAGGCCCACAGGTTGAAAGAATGTGATGTGTGTAACATATGTTTTGAGGATGCATACAGATGTGACACCATATGTCTTCATCTGACTGAGAGCTGACTCTCTGTCGGAGTCATACATTGCTAATTTGAAAATGTGTTCCTTAAATGTGGACACAGACCACAAGCTAAATCAGACCCCTGATGTTTTGTGTGTATAAGGTAAGATATACATTATCTGACCCTACCGTGCCTCCGGGGGAAACACACACACACACACACATTGACCTTCACCTACTTGTTTTATTCTCATCCCTAAATCCAACCCGCATGTGTTTAATCATTTTGATTAAAAGACTGATTTTGTCCTGAAACTGTGCACGATTTGGGAGCCTCACCAGCCAAAGACATTTGAGGATTCATATATTTTCATAAACTTCTAACAATGTCAGTGGGACATGTCTTCAATCTTAGCCTCACGATGGCAAAAGCACTCAATCTTTCTTTAGCTCTCGACAGAACATTTAAATATGAGAATAGCATTATTAATGTGACAGTTCATAGGGAAAGAATCATGGAGAGATTCTGAAGAGAGCAGGTAGGTTTTAAAGGAGAAGTACAGAATGTTCGGTATGGCATGAAATCTCATTATGACCAGTGATCACCAATGTGATCAGTAACACACTACCACAACTAAGCATCAGTAGTTGATTCAACAATGCAATATCTTCCTCTTCAGGAAATCAGAACAAAAGTGTTCTACTTTATGCAGTATTTATTTAGCTATCTTGTGTGTTTTAATTTAATAAGGCTAATCTCTACACTTCACACTCTACACACGGGGTTAGGGCTGTGGTTAGGGCTGCTGCCTCACAGCCAGAAGGTTGTGGATTCGTTTGCACGTTCCCCCAATGCTTGCGTGGATTTCCTAATCCTCTGGGTACTCCACTTTCCTCCCACAGTCCAAAGACATGAATGTTTGGTTAATTCATCACTCTAAATTGTCTGTAGATGTAAATGTGAGCATGAATGGTCGTCTGTGTGTCTCCCAATATGTGCTGGCCCTAAAATATGTGCGCGTGTGTGTGTATGTGTGTGTGTAGTTAATAGAAAATGGAATGTGGTCGCAGTGGCATTCCTTACAAAACATCTTTTTAATTTCAGTTTAGTTGTATCGAAAAATAATTTTTGTTTTGTTTTGTTTGGCAGTGTAAATTTAGCACAGATGATTTCTAAACCAAGAAAAAGTGCACATTTTGCACAGCTGTACCTTTCAACTCCCTTAAGCACAGCAGCTCAGAAATTATGTTCTCCTTTGTTTCATATTATTGCATTCAGCAAGTTTTTGTATTTTTCCTCAGCTGTTTGTTTTCTCCTGGACAGTTGCAGCTTCCTATCTCTCCACCTCCTAACTCCACTCTCCATCCACCTTTTATTCTTGTTTTTTATTCTTGTGTATTACCACTTTCTTGTCATAAGAATGAATTGAATTTGTCCCCTTCAGTGCAAACAACAATAGACAGAGTTGGACCTTCAAGAAAACAAATCGCCACCTATCCTGTCCCTGTTGGGGATAGGATGTATGTGTGTCTGTGCACGTGCGCACATGTATTGCTGATGAAGCTAAGGGGGCAGATGAGGAACAGGCCTATGCCAAAGAGGCAACCAGTATCATTTATTAACATGTCATCCTCACAGTGTCTGTTGAACCAGCAAGAGATCCAGACAAATGATGTTAATAATAATAAGTCGCCCTGTGGTCAGACTTGGAGGTCTGCACTGCTGTATGTGCTGGGCACCTGATGCTTATTATTAAAATAAAAAGGTGACAAGTTAATGTGTGCAGTACTGTATGGAGAAATGCTCAGTCTTTCAAATGCCAAATTAAGATTGTATGCGCTTAAAATAGATGCTTCTTTACCCTGCTCTTTTTTTATGTATTTTTATTTCTGTGCTCCGCGGCATTTGTACCACGACAGTCTGTAGGTGAATTCCCAGCACTCCTAGTGCCAAAAACATCTTTATACCGCTTTCTCTCTCTCTCTCTCTCTCTTTCTCACACATATGTGTGTGTGTGTGTGTGTGTGTGTCTATATATATATATATATATATATATATATATATATATATATATATATATATATATATATATATATATATATATATATATATAATATAAAATTGTCCTAAAGGCTCAAATAAAATGTGCAGTACACAGAACTTCAGGATAGACCCGATTGACAAGAGCCTAAAATGTCAACATATCATGACCAGACACTCCATCTGTCCACTCATGCTTGGTTACTGAGTGCAATGTGGCCGCATAAACTATATATCCACATTGTACATACTGAAATATGCATCCCCCAGGCATCATGAGATCTCATTAGAGATCATGATTTCTTCAACTACTGTCATAAACACTGTGCTACTTCGACTACTAGCCTACCTAAAGGTTCATAGCGCCCATCTCTGCACTGTGATTAGAAAGTCATGTTGATTGTGCATGTGTCATTCAAAGACCAAGTTTTGCCTGGTATCATTACCAAAGCATCCACAGTTCACTACATTTCAAACTCCATGCTTCACTGACAATGGCATCTTATCATCTTCTCATAAGGTTTTCATCTAAAGTATTATTTTCATTTGGAGTTTCCATAGTCCACAACTGAAGTCAGTCATCTTAAGTCCACTTCTAATGCATCTGGGCCCACTGCAACCTTCTCTTTCAATTTAGTAGGGTATTTTATTGGCAACTCGCAACTGCCAATGAGGCCAACTGACCTGAGTCTCCTACTCACAGTGTCTGTGCACACTGGATTCTCTTTTGTTTTACTCAACGATACAGCATCCTAAGACTGTACACTAAGCGGAAGGGAGGAGGACGAGGACTAGTGAGCAACAGAATCGCTATTGAAGAGGGGAAACAACAAAGATCTTTATGATGTGGTTAGGGAATACCTCAGGTAGCAGAAACCAGAGAAGCAAGAGAAGTAAGAACAGACACCATCATGGAAGGAAAAACTACTCTACCCCTAGCCGATATAAGAAGTGGCTGATATCCGAAATCCAGCACATAACAGTGGGGTGCAAGATCCTTAACCAAGTGGCTGGCATAGTGTACAGAAATATTTATGCCGAGCACAGGCTGGAAATCCCAAAGTCAAAATGGGATATAAGAAGGAGAGTGACTTCCAGAGGGACTTACAGATATAGACTGTCTTATATACATACTAAAAATATATTCTGTCATACAGTTGATGTAGTAATGTCAGGCCATAGTACCACTAGTATCGCTTTTAAGCTGAAGTTGTCAAGAACCAATTTTGTTTCTTTGAAATAACTTTCAGTTGTCATTTTATTTAAGTACATCCTTTTTTTTAAGTAAATATGATTATGTGTGACAATTTTAACTTATGACCGACATATTATATAGGTGTTTATGTCGGCCAATGTGTAAAAATGAAATTAAAGCTTAGAAATACAGAAAATGTGTTTAAGGTCATATAGATAAGGTGATGCCCTTAGCTCCTATCATTTGAACTAATATGTTAAATACCAGTCTATCTCAGGGCCAAGACAGAGAGAGATACACAGACAGACAAGCATTCACACTCACATTCACACCTATGGTCAATTTAGAGTCACCAATTAACCTTAAAATGAATGTATTTAGATAGTGGGAGGATATGTGTTTAAGGCATTATAAATTAGATACTTTAGGATCAATCTCACCAAAAAGGCAGTCCAGTCTCTACTGTTAAAGGGGGGTCGTTTTACTGTACTGAAGCTTATATTGTAGTAGTGAATACATTATAACTCAGAAACTTAGAGCAATTTTGTTTTGGGCACACAGCCTATACAGATTAGACCCAAGATTGAGTAGGAAATAGAACTTTATAAAAATTGTTGTGTACTGTTGCAAATCAGCTGACCTTTCAAAGTTATCCACAGCACGAAAGAAAATGTAGGTTTAATGTATCAACATTATGCTTGACTACAACACAAATGTGTGTAGTGCATTACCATAAAAACTGCATTACATCTGAAACATTTACTGTAAATGTATTTATTTGCAAAACATTCATTGCATTCCCATTGTTAAACATTTGCAAAATGTAAATTACATATGCAGTTATCCTATAGTGCTTATAAACTGCACTGACACCACTGACCAGAAACAGGGAAGGAGAAACAAAAGATGAATGCAGAAAGATGATTGACTAAAGAAAAAGGGTGAATATGCGTAGAAAATACATCTTGATTAAGGTAATAAAATGGCAGAACACGTTTAAATAGTGTTAATATCCACAGCTTGTAACATTCACTGCAGTGTCCATAATCATATCATACAATAGCATTTTCTAAAGGGGAAAAGCTTAAACCTTATTCTCACATGATAGCCTCAATGACAACATAGTAATTCGACCTTAGTACATGACCAGTGGAGGAGTGTTGCAGGCATTCAGACCACAAGAATATTCCCTTTATAACCACATTTAATTGATTGCAGACGAAGGGAAGACACAAAGACAAAATGGCTTGGCTTTAATTGGCTCGACCGAACATTTTCATTACAAAGAGGGTATATCTCTCGCAGACAGTTTCAAAGACCAAACTTGGTCTTCTAAGGAGTTATTGAGCTTTATAGGTGCGTGAGTGATTTGTGGTGATATTATGTAGAAAAAAGACAAAAGCCATGAATGGAGAAATGGAGTATCTTTCATTTCATCTTTATTCTACTGTTCTATTGTAACTTACATCGGCTACATATAGCAGAAAGCTTTCTAACATTGTAATAATTGTAATTATTGAGGCATATGACCTAAAATTAATAATAACAGTAATACAATTTACTGTGTATTGCTTCCAATATATACTTGTCAGTCTAAAAATTAATGTACAAACCATGACTTAAATGATGACTGAATAATTTGCATGTCTTAAGACACTGATAATGTAAGTGAACTGCTTCTTAACATTACTGTATGTCAACATAATTCACAGTTATCAATTGCCATTACTTTTTCAAGTTTTAGGCTGGCTGAATATAAAAGTAGGTGTAGTTGCCTTAATGTGGTGCTTTGTCTTTGTGCATATGCTGTAAGCTTTATCAGATATCCGTTTAATTTATTAAGTGAAGGATCATGGTGAATCTGCATTTCCTGGGGCATCCTGAGTGAATTTAGCATTCCATTAGCTTCCACAATTTTACAGCTGTCATTCAGAATTACCTGTGGTCATGAACAAATATGCTACACTGCTATTGTAAGCCTTATCCCGGAGCAATAAACTGTATGTTCATGCAAATTCAGAGCCGTTCAATGGTGATTATGATAAGTGCAGTAATCTCCTTATCTCATCACAGTCTCTTTGGTTACTGAAATGTGCTATGAAATGCATCAATACACACAGAAATTGAGCAAAACTGCAACTAATGCTACAGTCTTTTTTTTCTCCTTATGTTTCTCTTAAAATATTATGCTGATGTTGTGGAACTACACCAACTACATCAATCACGAAGTTGGAATCTGCTAAAAGTGCAGTTACCGGTGCAGTTATTTTATCGCAGATGCAGAGGAAATGTGTAAGCCTTGTTTCACACTCATTTTACCAGCTGTCTGCCTTATTTTTCCATACGGCCTCCACGGTGATATAAAAATATTTACATGGTCTCATGGTGCTTTTTGAATCCTTTGTTCAGCAGACGACAACGTGAAAATCTGCCCAGCTACAAACAGAAAATGGTCAACATCAATATTTTATGGCATTTCAGTCTCAAACTTCATATTTAATAGCCCGTCAGTCAATGCTAATTACACGGTGAAGTAAGCCAGACATGGTGTTGTAAGAAAAGCTGATGATACATTCTGTTTTGTTTTGTTTTTTTGCTGGTGGGGCACTCTGTAACCTCTGTGACCTTGCAATAAATCACACATTTCCTTCAATATATGATGAGAAATCTGTTATATCGTCTGTGCAAGGACATTGGCTACAAAAGCATCATAGTGGCAGAAACGATAAATATTATTTAAGGACTCAACATGTCACTTATAAATACCCGTAAATGCCATTACCTCACTTCATAGCATGTAGCTATAAACAAGTGATGAATAGAGTCCCTCCAGTGCATCAGTACAACAGGTTTCTAAGAGCCCATTGATTTTGGATTTGAGAGTGTGTGTTAACGTTGAGCACTTACAGCAACTTGCTGACAGTACAGCAAACACTCCCACAAAAGCTATTAGCGCCTTGTTAATGCTTTCAACGCCTTTTCGCATAGGCCAAGGTCACATATTCTCTTCAGTTCTGTCACGTGTCGCAAACAGTCTGAGATTATATAAATGAAAAGATTCAGACATGGGAAAAAATAGAAAAGGTTTGTGGTTAATTATGCCACATAATTCAATTTTGATTAATAATTAATGACTCCTTTCCTAACTAAATATCTATAATTAATCAACAAGTCATAGCAAGAGAGTAGGCTAATTGGTTTGAAAACACAATCCTGAATACTTAATTCATACAGAAGGTTGACATCGCTAATTGCGGGAGTAATCAAAGCTCCACCCTTTGGGATTTGAAGACGAGATTGGTAAATGGGGGTTAGCGTGATCCTTCATAGCATTGTCATGACAGCTCCATTTATAACCAGATGAATATCACCAATGACAAAAACAGTAAATGGCAAAGGCTTTGCTGCATTAGCCTGTCTGAATGATAAACTTCAGCGATTGAATCATTTGAGGACTTTCACTCCAGACTAACTTGTAGCTGTGATACCTAAATCTCTTCTGCAGCATGCCGTCAGGGAAGTGTATTTGTTAACATGTGAACACCTACTTGCGTTACTGTTATCAATTAGGAAAAACACAGCAGCGAGATCCAAAGCTATTAAAACAAGTTTCTCAGTATGACATATTCCTTTATTATGGTAAAGAATATTTACCTTGCATGGTCCTGCTGTTCTGAAACATCACTTAAAGCTACAATAATCAACTTAAGGTAACTCGAAATCAGATGAGATTAGTTTTTTAGCAGCATTTGTGAAATATTTTTGTGAACATGTGACTTGTGTTAATGGCTAATTTGCACAGGGTAAGTGTCTGCAAAATTCCAGGTGAGAGAATGTCATACTACATTTATGTATTGTCATCACACTAAATAGTTACCATCCGTTACACATAACTTAGAATACAAACACACTCGTGGTGACATGGCGGCAATCAGAAATTCTCGACTGTGTAGACCAGAGCTGAGATCGTCGTGGGTGTGATCTCAGCCTGAGGTGAAAGCTGATTTCAAGTGCAGCTTGACCTGCTGGATCACAGGTTACAGCTTTGGAAAGTGCTGTGCATAAGTTTGCCAATAGTTTGGATGAGACTGCTTGTACCTGAATTTCTAAATAGGCATTTAGAGGAGGAAAGGAGGCCTGAATTAGTCATAAAACACAGTCTGTACAAATTATTTATACTTCCACCAGTTTTCAAATTATCCAACCTGAATAGCTCCCTTTTCTGTTCGAATGCTCATACCACAGTTTGTCATATCTTGTGTGTAAGGTATATGATTAGTCTAAATAGTTAGGCCTCTCTGCTACAGTATTCATCCTTTTCTTTCCTCCTTCACTTCTTTCTGTATAAGTCTCTGCCTTAATTGGACATTGTGGCCAAACAAGATGTATTTGCCAGCACACGGGTGTGAGGGCTTTCGGCTGAAATTAGAACTTTTCTTTTAAGACATGGGCACATCCATTGAGGGACTACAACCTTGTATGTTTCCCTGCTGAAGGACAAGGTGTCTGACTGTGTGCACATTGGAGACATTGTATATGCACAGAAAGAACAAAACCATGAAAAAAGTCAGAGGAACTCAGAGTGTGGGAATATAGTGTGAGCAAGAGAGTGAGGGACATGTCACTGAAATCTCTCTACTGGCCTGAATTTTATCTCCTTACTGGAGTCACCTTCAATACCCGGGAGGGGGGGGAGTTTTGAAATGACATTCAGTGTTAATATATAGTAAAGCAGTGACCTGGTATATCACCACACAAGCTTTTATGCTTTGAATATAAATATTCAGCTGATTAGTGTTGGCATTTCAGATCATATAGCAAATATGTAACTGAACATTGTTATTCCCACTATATTTAGTGTAAGTCACAGTTCTGTAAACACCCAGTAAGCCACACTGTAGTAGTCACAATGAAAGGAAAGTACGAACCATTTTCCACACATGCTCTGTATTTAATTAAATTAGTGGCTGTTGTGCTGGACATCATTCTGATTGATTTACTCTGAAACTGGTATATATATGTTTTTTTTTTTTTTTGGTGGGTGGTGGATAATCCAGTCAAATATCCTGGCCTGTGTCAGTCTAAAGATGCCCATCGGCTCAGTACTGAAGTGTGGACATTAAAAAAAAAGGGGGGGGTGGGGGGTATTTTGGTGTACCATTGTGTGCGTAACCAGTAGAAGTGCTTATTGTCAACATTTGACAGCTGGGACAGGCTTCAGCCCCCCGTGACCCTGCACAGGATAAATGGTTATAGAAAGTAGATGGATGGATAATATTTCTGTATTTTAATGGATTTTTTGTTAAAGTTAAAACTTTAAAAATGGCAAATGCTCTGCTCATAGAGTGCTCTTATCCAAAGTGCTTTACAGTGTTGCTTCTCATTCACACACACACACGGATGATGGAGGCTAAACTTGTCTTTCGTGACTTTTTTTCCCTTTCTCGCACATTACTCACTTTCCTACAAAAATTAGTTGGTGAAAAACTGAAAGTATGAACCAATGGCAAAGTGTAATTGGTCTTTATCATTCGAGCTGAGTAATCTCTCTCACTCTCTCTCTCTCTCTCTCACTCTCACTCTCTCACTCTCACTCTCACTCTCACTCTCTCTGCTCTCACTCTCACTCTCACTCTCTCTGCTCTCCACAACACTCAAAGCAAACTTTGAGAAGAAACCTTTCATCAATGAAATCAACTCTGCCGGTGCTTTTGAACAGACTACATATTGTGAGTCTCTCACACATTTCAGCTAGTGATGACTGCTGTCTTATACATAGACAATCTACCCGCTTGAGGTTGGGATTGAATCAGCAGGTGCGTTTTAATTGTGAAATGATTTTACAATACCCAGTGGTCTTTTTTTTTTTTTATTGACATTTATGGTGTCTCTTAGCCTGACATGATCAGCACAACACCGGTTCCTGCCGCACATCCTCATGTTCAGCACGGTTCCTTGATTGTCAGAATCAGGATTTGCTTTTGTTCAGGCCAATTTAAGTTTGGCTAGAAGCACCAAGAGAAACCTCTTACTTTATTGACACTCCCTTCCTCCGCAGGTATCACATGACCCATGCGATGACTCCTTTCTTCATTAAAATGTTTGTAATTGTAGCATCTATGCGGTTTGAAAATCACAGTCTGTTAATTTTCCGCATTCATTTAAAAAATAAATTATTTGTTCTGCCTTGTGTCCATTATTAGTCCAGTTAACATCCTAATCCATTGTGGCCAATTGGAACTTTTGCCTGCAAATGCTGTTGGACAACACCTCTTACGGGCAAATTCTTTTAAAACATACACCAGCCTTATGAGTCACTGTACCTTATTAAAAGCATTTTCAGTTATATGTAAGCCATCCGTGGATTTCACCTCCTATTCCTGTCCATATGCTTTACATTATTTTCCATATAAAAGCCTTTGCTAAAACGCAGTCTGTAAAAATCTCACCAGTCCAAATGCTTTCGCTCGTACTGTCTGTCATCTCTGGGTTTGAGTGCAGTCTGGAGAGCCACACGAGGGTTAAGGAGGCTAATTTTGCTAATTGATTGTAATTGTTGTATGACATCTCCCCTGATGCTTGTGAACAAGTGTGAGCACTTCAAGGCCTGCTCACCAGCAACCAGTGATTGATCTGTCTGATCAATAGCCTGGTTGTGTGTGTCTCATAGAGGCTTCACGTCCAGTGTTAATGGTGACACACATATGGGTTTTTCACAGCTGTAATTATTCTCCATGGTTAATCTTTGGCAGCTAGTAAAGGTCTGCCAGGTGTTTGCTTTGATCTGGTTCTTTATATGTCTCTTTGGGTAGGAAAAAAAGATTTGGGCTTCCCAGGGACTAAACAAGAGACAGGATGGCCCTTCTGTTTGAAAATTGGTTTCATTAATGCGACTTAACTTTACCTCACAAACCAGCCTTGTTTCTGCCATGTTATTTACAACCTGTAGCCTTCTATCAGAGCGCTGAAAGAGATTTGATAAGAGGACAGTGAGAGAGGATGGTATTACAATGGAATGCAACATGGTCGTAACGTGACCATTAATCTCCTCTCTACTCCCTTTTCTTCTCACTCTCTACCTATTTGACCATTTCATTAATATACCATCACTGCCAAGTTCAGGAGCATCAGATTACAAAAAAAATAAATAAATACAATTCTGCCTTCCTCACAGCTGAGCCTCGTTCTCTCCAACTTGGCAGGCTTTGGCGACGACATCGTTCGAATGTGTCCGCTTTGATATTTCCCCTCTATCTCCCATGAACTGATAATGTGGACCCTCTAATGAAGCTATTGTGTGCCTGTCCAAAGCCATTGTCTTCCAGAGGGAACTTTCTTTTCTCTTTCTGACACACGCTGCCCTGCTGATGAAGCGTACCTGTAATGGCCACATCTCTGTGTCTTCTGTCTGGTCCCTTTTTTCTCTCACTTTCTCCGTCCTCTTCTTTATCATTGTTAGGTTTGTTTTCCACTATCTACGTAGTCGATTTATGCATCTGCTTGATATTGTATGTATGAACTTTAAAAGTGAATTGTTATTTGGAGTTATGTGGTTCTGTTTATTGATCCAAACCAATCATAAGCAAGTGACATATTTGTCTTCCTGAAATGATGAGGAAGCAATCTATTTAGCCTTTTCATGTCAGCTGAAGAACAAAACTGATTTCAGAGTTATGATTGTGTATGTGTCTCTCACACAGTTTCTAGAGTATATTAATATTGTATGTGTTCCATAATTTGAAACCCAAGAAACGGAGCTAAAACTGCAACAATAAAATACTATGCAGCTGCTTCATTTTAATTTGGCTTCTATTTGACAAGCTACAAATAAAATAAAGTGTTGAGTGTCTTAAATGTTCTGAATTACTGGTAGTTGACAGTTTAAGTTACTTTATACTTTTATCGTTTAGAGGCTTTACCATCACTTTATATAAATCCAAGATGGTTTACAGGTCAGAGCCATCATTCTGTAACACATCTGAACAACCAGAGTGGACTGGGTGGTTCTATAGTTCCAACCATCAGTCAGAGTTAGACAACCTCTGAGTTTTGATTTCAGCAGTTAGAATCTTCCTTTAAATGTATTTATATCATGAATAAATTAAGCATCAATTTTTCAGTATTTAGCTACTGGAAAATAATGTGCCAAAGTAGATTGGTAATCTGTTGGTAACAGGTTGGTAACATGTAAAAATACATATTTAATCATGTTTTCTACTACTGCATAAATAGTTAATGTATTTCTGACATCCATATACTAAATATGTTTGGTATAGAAAATTTCTTGGAGGAGTAATTAAATTTGTTTCTTATCCCATTGTCAGGTTTTAACTGCAGGAGACTTTGAACATTAATAATTCTTCCACTTAAATCTGCCCACTAAACCTACAGATTTTTGTGTGCTGCTTATTTTCCTGGTTTATGGGCACGTAAATCTCACCGATTTGGAACCCTACCAGTTTGCATCTCTGCTGATTTAGTGTCTCTGATGCTTGTATTGGTATCTTTTTTTGGACCTTTGCACTCTGGACTGTTTTACATACTAACACACCTGTCAGAGACAAAATTGACTGCTTACACTGGTGATTAAACGTCATATTCATATTCAGTACTTTCCCCCTAACAAAGCCAGAGTTGTTGTTTTATTAAACACACACACACACACACATAGTGTGGATCAGTGTGTGACTGCCTTCTTTCATTTTTCATTTCCTTATGTAAACAGCGTTAGAGGAATATCACTTTCCTTGGATGCAAGAGTAATTTTTTTCTTTCATGCCAAGATTTCCTGAAACTAATACTAAGAGTGACACACTCAGTGTGCTCGCAGACAGTGAGAGTCGAGCAGTGTAGATACCTTTGATGAAACGAACTAAAGAGCCTTTGATGTTGTGCGAGTTTATGAGACTGATTCCAGCTGCTTTGTGCTCTTCAAGGCCGTCGTCCTATGGCCTCTCCCACCAAATTAGAAATGGCACCTGTACACCTCCCTTATTCCTACACAATCAACACTCCCTGTTTTTGTCTTGTCTACCACATAACATATTTGTTCCATTAAGCACAGCTCACTGTGGAGGTTGTAGAAAACTCAGTAGTGGCAAGAAAAGAAGCACAATAATGCATATTAAATAAAAAAATGGTGCATGCAATTGTCTAACCAATTTGCTAATTATTGCAATATTGATTAATAACCCATAATAAATGGATCCAGTGGCAGGATAAACAGGTTAAACAATGCTCCAGTAACACAGTCCACACATATTTATTTATATCCATACATAAGTATTTATGTGAGAACTGAATATTGGTCAGCCAAAAGACAACTGAAGGTAAAATTTGCTATTGTTTGTAATAGAAATAAATCTTTGGCCTCTTGCTTCACTAAAGACCATTGTACTACTTTCCTGTCTGCTCTTTGTTATGGTGGAATTGTGTAAATACAGTAAATGTCTCTTCCTCCACTTTAAAGCCCCTTGACTCTGTGTATCACGGTGCACTTTATTATAAATAAATCTCACCGATCATCTTATATGAAAAGGTCGGATGGTCTTCCTTAACCCATAGAAAGAAACTGTATGCCATTTACCTATAAAGCTCTAGTGTAAAAACAGCTCCTGTCCCATATAAATCACTGTATTATATGTTCAAACTAAGCTTGGAAAGGTTTCAGGGCCTGTGCTCCTAATGAGTTTTAAAGTCAAAGATTAGCGCCTTGTACCTTCAGGGGTCACCACAGTGGAAAATGTTCTGCACATTTATTTGGCATGTGTTTCTTGCTGCAACCCTCCCATTTTATCCAGACTCGGGACTGGCACCAAGTTTGCACTTAGTGCCTGGGCGAGGCTTCGAACCTGCGGCCTTCTGCGGCCCAACCCAATGCCCTACCACTGAGCCATCAGTGAGTTGCAGAAAAATTGTAGAATCGACAACTTTTTAAATATTTCACTCACGCACTTGTAATTCCGTTGTAAAGTAAATGTGTGTGTGTGTGTGTGTGTTGTGTTTGTTCATAAATGTACATTATAAGTTTACTCTCTTTTGGTATCAAAAAAAGTGGAAGCTGATTCTGTATTGTTGTTTAATGCCAGAAAGTTGCACGGCTTTACAACACAGTGCCCACAAGTGTTGGAGCATTTTATATTTTTCAGGTGTGCCGTCTTATGATGAAGCCACTACAGAAGCCTCATACTATCAGGAAACAGCTGTCCAGCTCTAATCTTTTTATGAGCGATATGCTGTTTTTAATGAAAGCCCTCGCAGCTCTCCACAATCAGCTAGCCATATCAGAGCTTATATTTCATCCTGCTATTGTGATGTCATCACCGGGCGCAGGCATAATACATAATTCCCTGTGTTATGACAAACTGCGGCCTCAGGCCAGAGAGGTATATGAGCGCTTTTGGGCCCATGTCAAGCCCATGCCGTTTGTGCTGGAATAATGGCTCTGGGCTTGTTGGTGGATCATATGAAACAAGGGCTGGCATCCAACAACAAATAGGTCAGGCCTATTTGAATAAAATGGGAAGAAGTCAAATGAATGGCTTCATAGCTTCTCAGATGCCTGTATTCTCTCTCACGCTCACAGACGGAGCACATTTAGTTCTCAAAATAGTAGTACAGTAAAGAGCTTTCTTCGCATTTTCAAGTGTTTGATAATTGCCAGATTTCTGGAACTGATAAAAATATCCATAGTTGAAAACATCTTGTAAATAAAATATCCAAATTTGATTTAAAAAAAAAAAAGACTTAAAAGAAATTGTAGAATATTTATCATCTGTTCTTAAAAAAAATGTTCATGCATATCCTACCTTACCTGTTTTGTTTTGTTTTTTTTTTTAATTAAATTTTTTAAACATAAAGACAAACAGATGGTGGCTGCAGAGAAGCAGACTCCTTGTTGTTATTTGCAGTGTGTTGCCCCAGCCTCTTCTCTCTCTCTCTCACAGCCCCCAAAATCTTTATCTGCTACATGATGCATGAAAGCACACTGTCTCCTCATACAACTTTACATGACCCCTGACCCCATCTGCACAAATGCAATATGACCTAGCTGCCACCATCCATTTTGGCCCGTGGAGTAGATTCAATGAATTTTTATTATGCTGCATGTGTATGTCACTTGGTTTGGCTCTTTCTTTTGATCCTCATCGCCAACAATATGTCTTGGAAATGCATCACTTGGCACTCTAAAATGAAGATGTTGAGCCATTGCAAAAAAAAAAAAAAAGATCTTTTGTCTTCAATTCAGTCTTTGGATTTGTTTTTCAGAAATCTGATTAATATCTGCACAGTAGGTAGTACATATTGGTATTTTTTGTTTATTTGTTTGTTTTTTGCTTTGGATGACAATCCCAACAAGACTGACAGATTTCCAACCATGCTTCTTGGCAAAATGGAGACTGTATTTGAATTTCTGTCTTTTATCATTTTTGGCCTTCTCAGTTGAAAATTTGGCAAAATACGTAATTTATAAAAAGCTTACATGTGTTCAGCATGATTCTTTCCAACCATTTTGCCGAATTTTTGCTGATATTTTACAAGATTTGCAGCAATTGGTGAGCTAGACAAATAAATCTGATAAAGTTTTCTTTCCTATCACATTATTAGGGTGTTTGATTTCTGCATCTGCATGCAGCCTGCCAACTCAAGTAGTGATTTCATGGGATTCTGCTGGCATAATGGTTTCCAGGATATGTGGATGGACTGTCAGTCAGTCTGCACCACAGACCTTGTTTGGTATCTTTTTTGTTGTTGTTGTTTGTTTCCCTTAGGAGCTTCTCAAATTGTCAGTGCAAGGCAACAACTAAAGTATATGTTCCCATGAGGGAGCCCAAACATCCAGGGAATCAGGCGTCATTTAGCCTGTTAGAGACTTTTTCTTTCGTTGTCACCCTGTATTGCCTTTTATTTCCTTTTCGCTTCTTCTGTCTATTTCCTTCTAAACTATACAAACATTCAGCCTCATTTGTAATTTCACATTAGGTGGTCTCATCCAGTCTCCTTGCAACCTCCTCACCTCCCTCACTTTGTGTTTCTGTTTCTATCTTAATGGTTGCTAATATATTACTAAATATACAGTAGTACACAACTGCAGGTGATGACTACTTTCTTTGTCATAATTATTTTATTAGATATCTATTAAATATCAGGAAATGGTGAAATGCTCAACAGCAGAACTAATTCCAGCGATGCACAACAATAGAACCAGAAATGTAATATTTAATAATTTTTGTTGATCACTAATTCCAGTTGTTACCACCCACATGTCACCTGTCAGTTTATTATTGGCTAAATCCTATTCCTATTTTGCTATGATTTTCAGAGTCAAATAAATTATCTAAGAATCTCAGCATTGACGCCTCTTAATGAAAATCAATGATAAAATAATATTTTCCAGATGTGGGCATGGATTAACAGAAGATGATGTGAATATTACTGTAATGGTAGACATTTGCCTTTGCCATATGTTTGGAGTCATAATAGAGAGAACCTACTTTAATAGATAATAGAACCTAAGTAGCGAGTTTTGTGCTCATGCTGTAAATGCATAAGGCACTGAGTAGAAGTAGAGGGTTGTTTTACCATATAAAGTGACACATTTTTGTGTAGCTGTGTCATTCACAGTGATGCATAAAAACCACCTGGAAGCAGAACCAGACCCACACGTTTTCTCCATTAAAATAATACTGTTGAGTGGAAGGTTTAGAGTGTCAAAGAATGAATTCATACCATTACAAATATGCTGCCAAATACCAATGTGTTTTCATGAGAATTAGTGCAGAAAGTTCTGCTAGTTGTAAATAAACGTGAGAGAGATGGGATTTTTCATTGACCTGTGCAAACTGCTTTGTATGCAAGTGATTTGTAAACACGGAAGCCACACTATTAACTCCAAAAGAAATGTGTCTCTGAGAAAATGAAAAGCACATCCACTTATGTCCCTCATAAGTGCGTGAAGAGAAAATGAACAGCTGTGATGACTCAGTTTATTGACAAGCCTGGCACTGAGCCGCCATTTGGAAACTGAAGGAGATACTGTCTGATGAGGAACTGCCACTGCCTATTAATGCAGGCAAATAGAAAGGGCACACAGAGAGACAAGCTCAAAGAAAGGTTGCATCTTGTTTTATCTTGAGTGTGAGGGGAGAACTATGCTGTTGCTATTATGAGCATTTCACTTAGCCCATCGTTTTGCTTCTGACCAGCAGAATTTCAAAAACATATGGCTCCATTGGCATTACTGTGCATGTGCATTCTCCTGTTGTAGTGAACCTATAACCTCTCTCCATTATACTAATCTTGGGCTGCCTTTATATTCTGCAACTATATTATCATCTAACCATTACAATGTCAGCCAAGCTAGAAAGAGACTGCTGGTTTAAAGTCTGGTAACCAGTCTGAAATCTGAAATCCATGCAGCACTTTCCTGTCTTTGTATCGGCATAACAAACAGAGGCTGTGGCCAGCTGGATTCATATAAATTGCAATTGTGTCCTATAGTATATTCTAGGAGAATATTCAAGTATTGAAAAATACATAGAAAACCCTATCTGCTACCATAACAGTCTTTTATAATCTTATAATCTGTTTTACTGTTTATTATAACTGTTTTATAATATCCTAAATATGTGTATGACTGTATCTGTTATTTGGACCAACCTTATTGTATAGCACTGCACTAAAAGTACTTTTATTTCTGTGTATGTATTTTGTTGAGGCTTTTGGCTAAGACATAACATAAGTTATAAAAATGTAACTTTTATTTCATAGCTAGCCTGAAACAGTATTTTTAAATGTTTGTTCTTGTTTGCAAGTCTGTAATCAACCAGTTCTTTATTGAAAAAATGACATGATATATTTGATTATATATCATACACCTGCTTCACGTATTCTTCAGTTTTTATCAACCGTGTAGGCATTCAAAACTACACTCAGGAGGTCATTGTTTGCAATAATTGTTTTATTGTGCTGTGCTGCAAATCTATTTTGTGAGGCTGATTGTCTGTAGAAACAAGAAAAGTCCAACACTGATAAATGCTAAGTGAAATAAAGGCTACCAGGGGATTGTTGAACACAAAGAGAACATCATGTAACTTTATGTGCACTGTGTGAATTTACAGTGCGTGTCCCACTCCGGGGTGCTGATTCAAGGTCATTCAGTGGACGGTGAATAGTCGTGTCCTCCGTAGCTTATCTTCACTCAATTGTTGTATCATAACTGACAGAGAGAAAATAGCTGCATTTTATGTACAGCACAACACACACTAATATCTATCTCATATATCAGCGAGATATAGATAACCCCAGAATCCACAGGTAACGCACAAACAAATCACAAGAAGTTCACTTTATCAGCAGCCAAAGGAGACTTGGCAACCTGTCTCCTTGCTATTGTTAATCGTTCTTTCTCTCTCTCTCCAGCCTCCATCTGTCTTTCCTCCTTTTCTTCCTCCCATGATCGCTCTCCCTCTCTCTCACTTTCTCTCTCTCCCTCTCTCACTCTTTCCTTGAAGCCCGCAATTTAATAACCTCAAGTGCTGTCAGAGAAGGCATTGAAAAATGGCTTCTATAAAACATAACGGCCTTAATCAGAGTGCGCTGAGGATTCTCCCTGCTGCTGCTGATCCCCCACCCCCTTCCTTCCTCCCCCCAGTCCCCGCCTCTAATGAATTAATGTTGAAATATGCAGGGGCTCAGTAGTCATTAGATGTGCACCATGAGACGTGATTTAAGATGGCTACCTTTATGTGTCTGTAAGGCAAGATGGAGAGGGACGGGCCTGTCTGGACAGTGATTGTCTTGAGTGACCGAGTCCAAAGTTCTCCAACACCCCTGTTTGGTGAGGCTGATGGTTGTTTTGTACAAAACCGTTGTGGACCTTGTGGTGTAATATTATCACAATTTTCAGTAATATTATCTTTGAACGAATATGGTCATGTGTCAAGTGAACACAAAGATTTATATCCTTTGTCCGCCAGCTCGGTATAGCACACTTTAGTAACGGTTTGGCATTTTGTCATCATGTGCATTTCGATTGTGGCTTCTGAGTTGAGGGTAATCGCTGTGACCTGTGGCCTTGGTAACAGGGCTGAACTCTGTTGCACTCTTTACTCAGCTGAGCTGTGTCATCGTATTAAATTGGCTGGTGTGTGTGGTCAGTCAGGTAGATTACAGTGTGTCGCTGAAAGTCATGGTAAGGGGACATCATGGACAATGATATGACTTTATTGTTAAGAAGCCAAAGTTGTTGAAAGTGATCAAGCTGGGAGACTAACTATTATAAGACTCGTATGAGATTGTCTTTCTGCCAAGATTAACACTAATCACAACCACAAAGAATTTAAAATTAGCATGCTATAGTATGAGCATTGATGTATGACCCTCTGCTAAAACCATAGGCAAAATTTATTTCTTCAAAATATATTAATATTTTAACAGGTTCTAAAAGGAAACATTTTAATGGTGTTCGTCATACATGTCACCAGTGGGCTCTACAGAATGCCTAAAATTCAACTTGCTACTTCAATACAAGCCTTACCATCAAAGTCCTTCAGACATGTTTTAAAAAAGCAACATCAAAGTGAAGATTCTCTAAGTTTTCTGAACATTTCTGACAATGTTTCATTACTGCTGGGCAGGTCTATAATCTATTTCCTTTGAGACTTCCTTCTTAAGTCGAGATCACACAATTAAGTGAGCTCTCATTCTGACGGCAGGGCGGAAATTAATTAATAAATAAACACTGCATTTTTACATTCATCAACATGCGGTAAGAATAGCTCTAATTATCACAGGTGAATTAACACTTTCATTTTTGTGTCAAAAAATTAATTGTATCCCTTAACAGCTATTCCCATGGGGAAGTTAAAGAAGAGAATGGGGAAGGTAAAAGGAGAAAAAAAAAAAACACAACAGCGTGGACCACCAGGAGTGCTAATTGCTGCTTTCAAAGCCTTACATCAGTGTTACCGTCTTTCCACAAGAGTGTACAGTGTCCCACAGAGAGATGCCGTAGGTAGACCTTTGTTACAAATACACAAATGTCAAGTTGTGATCTACAGGACCTGGCAGGGACGTTCTCTTTATCTTCACTTAACCAGGCAGGCTGACTGAGAACAAGCTGTATTTAGAGCAGCAACAGTGTGAGGTAACTATTAAGTGAGACAGGACTTAGTGCCTAAGTTATGTGTGGCATTTGGCTTGTTATTGCTTGCCAGTTATAGATCTAAATTTCAAACATTCAGTAGTGTACATGTACAAACATTAATAAATAGGTAGACCTATCGGTCACAGCAAAACCACTTGCAATTGTGTAATACACCAACGTGCGAGACGGAAAATATTGATTTTGCGATCCAGTCCTTCTGTAAAAAGGTTAAAACTGCATATTGTATGCGAACTCTGTCTTGAGGAAATCGAGAAAGAAGCAGTCAAACTATGTAAAACTGCTGTAAGACCTTTCAGTACTTTTTAAATTTATAATTATTTCTTTTTAAAGGGGTAAATTCTAATTATCAATGAATTTGTCAATCATTGTTTTCTATTAAATGTCAGAAACTAGCATAGAAATCCCCACCGTCCATTCAGAGAGACCAAGGTGATGTCTTAATCACACTATTGAACTTTGTTCAATAAACAGTCTAAAAACAACAGACGTTTGAGTTATCGTCACTGAGCAGACATCTCAGGAGCAAATTCTCACATTGGAGATGCTGGGGCTGGGGAAAGTTGGCACTTCTGGTCAAAGAAAGACTAACATGATCAATTTGTTTTTCTCAGTCCAATAAATGGGGACGTATCCTGTAATGTAGTTGAATTTAAATGTAATAAATCTTCCATAATTAAAAAACATAAATAACAATTTGACAAAATTGACAAACTCACTCAGCTTTTTATATTGAAATACTCTGTAAACTTGTACTTGTGAGTGACAGAATTAGTAGACGTGCTCTGTGTGGGTGTCTTTAACTCTTAATGTCTGTCATTCAGTCACAGTACAGGTACAAGGATATTCACTCAGAGTCTATGTAGGGATCCTTTCAGCTATGCATACACTGTGTACTGGTGTTTGCGTGCATGTGTGGTCAGTCACACAAGTTAATGCCACTGCATTAGCAAGGCCATTAGGACATTTAGCTGTCTGTAATGCAAGAGTATTAGTGACACGTTGGGGTCCCCCTACCACTTAGGCATCTTTGATAGACAGGGCTGACATGCCAGGTGACAGTAATGCCACTATGCGGCTGCGACCAGAGACCATATGGGATGAAGTGTGATGGTCTATGAGCTAAAAAAAACTCATCCAGGTTACTGTTCATTGCTGTAACATTTAAGCACTAATAACATAAGAGGAAGATATACTGTGTAGTAAGAGCACTGATGTGCTGTAGATATAGACTCAAGGCCTGTTTAAGAACTGACATTTATACTATAATGGTCGATGAGATTGGGTTCTAAAGCTGGATCTTAAATGTTATTGCAGTTCTGTTTCTGTGGTTTCCATGCAGCTCTCTCTATAAATTCCTGCCTCCTACATTTAGTAGACATAACTATTTAAACACATTGATAACTCAGGTTTCGATTGACAGCCTGGTATTGTATGTGATGAAAGCATACAATACCTCCAGATCTTGCTTTTACAAGATGGCAAATGGGGCAAGTGATGCTTTTTCACTTATCTTAACCAAATTCAATCCTGGCAGTTCTTATGATTGAGCCAGAACCTTCTACTCCAAGGCTTTCTTCTCCAACCATCACTTCCTAAAATAACTTATGATATATAGATTTTATAAATTTTCTAACATTAAATGCATTTTTAAATAATGTACTTGCATTACAACATCAACAGTTGGAGTGATTACGATGATGCTGTAGTTATACTAGATATATGGGTTGTATGTTGAAAAAATACCTTTTCTTCACTGTCCTTTAGTGTCTTACCACAGTGTCACTCAGATTAATTTGCAAGTGTAAATCCAAATGCGGAAGATGTGAAGAGCTCCTCAATCTTGGCTCAATATACTGCACACTGCCAGTTCACCATAAATGAGGCCATTTGATGAGCTAAGTTTGGACACAAGAGTCTAATGGCGGCATTAAACAGGAGACCTGGGAGAATAGATGGCTGGACATCAGTCACTTTAATCACCTGCTTCATTATTCAGTGGATGGGTGCCACCTGGTCATACATGAAGGGTGTCAATGGGATCCAGGGTCTAAGTAGGAGTGAGACATCCTAAGTGTAAGCTGTGAAGAGTCCAGTTCAGAAAAGCCCTTTTATTTTCAGCAGATGCAAGAGCACATTTGTCTGGTTCAGCAACTGTGTGCTTGCTTTTTGAAAGATAGGAAATAAAAGAAATTGATTGTATCTGTGTTGGTCCGATTCATCTTTGGAAATGAGGTCATTTTTTTAATCTCATGCACTGGAGATTGCATCATTTGGATGAAAATCCAAAGAAACTGTGTTCAGAAGGGTTGGAAGTTGTAGCAGTATTACAGTCTGTTACCTCAAGTTCTGCTTTACTTTGTGTTTGGCTGGTTGAATGATGAGGGGCAGCCAGATGCGACTTATAGTCCTACTTAGGCCTGAATTTGGATCAGTATCTTTTTCTCTATGTGATCACAGATACAGTAGAAGTACAGTAAAAGTAGAACTGACCATGGCTTATTTTAAAGTTGACTTATGCCTATGTGAACAGTTCAGCTCAGCTTTGGATTTTCATCAGCATTGTCGAAGGTGCACAGGCAAAATTGACCCAGCACCTGTTTAAACATTTGAATTCATGGCAAAGGTCAGGATGCAGGAACGGTAACACGATACTATAGGATGATCCACAGCCTCGCATCTCAATGTAGTCTTACCCACCACTTTTCACAGGCACACACCACAGAGAAGATAAGAAAGAGAATAAGCTGTCAGCGGACCGAGTTTGCCAGTCCCCTCTATATTCCTCACATTACTCCAGAGGGAACAATGTGTCTGCGGTGGCAGGTGGCCATAGTTCATAATGTGCTGATGCTGACCAAGTGTCAGTTTGATCCATGGGATCGGTGAGTGGGACGGGGCTGTGGCTCCTGAATCCTTAAGCAAGCAACTGTGTGGTGCTCCTATGGGGACAGTCGGAGACATGATACAGATGAGACAGGCAACTATCTGCCTAATGGCAGAGAGAGGAAGACAGTGTGCAGGACAGATGAAGAGTTCAGTATTACATTTGGAAAAGACATAAAGGCAGTTACTGCACTTGTCATTCAGTGGCATTTGTCATCACAGACCAGCAGCTCTGAAGCTAATGTGGTGTATCTGTACTACAAACATTAAATGTTACAGACAGTTGGTGTCATGTATTTGAACGCACTGCTGAGGCTGATGCTTTGCCTCACAGAAGTTCCTCCATTTTGTGAAGTAATACTGTCAAACTGTCTGCCAATATTGTTACTTATGTTCAGCATGTGATAATACATGATAAGACATCCTGATGTAACATGACAAGAATTGTGACGAAGAGGAAGAGTCCTACAATGCACAACCGAGTGGCATTTCTTTTGTCAGAATAAAATGATATTTTGTTTCAGAGAGAAAAATATTTACTTACGCTGTGATCAGAAAAAGGGATTTTTAACAGCCTGGGGTGGCTTGTTATAATTGTTTTCAATAAAAATGAGGTGTGTGTGCTGGCTGCTTTAGCATTACGAAGTGCCTTGCATTTTTCTACTCTTTGCAGCTCACTCTTTTTGCAGGAGCGACCTTAATGCCTCAAGTTGAAAAACTTGCATTAAAATGCCTGATGTCGTTGCATGCTTTTCCCCTTGCCCAGTCAGAAGAATTGAGATTTACGTTGAGTGTTTTTCAATAAGTTAAACTGTACTATCAGTTTGTGTTAAACTAATGTTAACTGACTTTTAATGTCGTTAAGCACTTTTTGCTCTACACAAGTCTCCCCTGAGGGTCTCCTGACCCCACAAAGTATGTGGGAAGAACCTCTTACCCTAGATCAGGGCCAGAGCACGTGCCCTCTCCCACTTTATATGTTTATGTTTTATTATTTTATATATTTATTGATGTTGAATAATATATTAGTAGTTCGGCTAGGACAGTGATTCAGTTGCTGTGTTGTAAGTTGCAGTAAGATTCGCTCTTTTTAAGGCTTCAGCAAAAATGTCAGTGCGTTGCACCTGACATTTTGCAACCTGCAGTTGCAGTACTCAGTCTGATCAGGGCCTCGCTCTGAAACCCTTACTCCACTGCATACTGAGGTGCCCAGTTAGCAATGGCAAAAAGACATGAGTTAACAGTCCTCACTACATAAATGGTCACTATATAAATTAATAGAAAGTTTTAAGCCATTTTTTCACCACCTGGCACTCATCTTTACCATTTGATTCACTCTCACAGCTAATTATTTTCAGCAAAAATTCTATAATAACACAATGTACATAGTCCAGCATCACACAGCAGACGGACAAAGTTGGCGACTAGCTGGTGAATATAGTCAGTCACCAATAGAGCTAAAAGAGACTTAATATTGGACTTGAATTTACCAGGTGGCAAGAAACAATATTTTAAATGCTAATTTTGATAATTAATCATTAATCATTAATATTTTCTACATGCCTGGCCCCAGCCTAAATTCAGTTTCGAAGTATTGTAGCTTAAAGCAAACGTTTTGTTGCTATGGTTACCTGCAGTTTAATATACTGTACCTTCAGCAGTGTTCATAACAATGTTTACTGAACTATTTTACTGGGCACCAACCAGCCAATCCGAATCAAGTATTTTCTGTAGCCATGGTAAAAGATGAAACCATTCTAGTTCAGGGTACATGTCTGTGAGTGTGGTGTAGAATTTGTAATATTATTAGAATATTGTGGAAGTGCAACTGTATAGACCACTGCAGCCTATAGAATGTACTTTTTAGTTAATTTTATTCTGGCATGAATAAAGGGCGTGGTCAGGACACAGTTGTTTACACTGACACTCCTCAAGGCAGGTTTAGCAGTGAGCAATGAGCTGAGTGAGCGTGATTAAAGCAACAAAGCACAGCAGAAGAGACACACGTATCCAGAGATCTTCAGTAAGAAAGCGCAAGTCTCACACACATCGACAGAGCTACTTTATCAGTCGTGGGATCTGACTCAACCGCATTTACATATTCAACAAACTGTCACATCCCGGGACAAAAATATTAAAGCCCATAGTCATTTGTTTGGAATTGGTTAATTTATTAAGTGATGAGTGAAATATTTACCGAGTGACAATATATTCACGTCACATAGAAGATGCACCCGATGATCTGCAAGATGTAATGGTGTGTCTGTAGCTTTAATAAAATGTTCACTCAATAAATCTTGCTTGTGTGAAGTTTAATGCAAAATTAAATATCTTGAGTGTCTCAAATTAATCAGTGTAAGGAAAGTCAGATGGTGAAGTGTTATTCTGATGTTAGATAAAAGAAAATAGACTGAAAATTAATATAATTAGATGAAATTTTAAAGATGTTTCCCCTACAGTGGAGAAAATGATGATGTTAATTAATTTGTGTTCAGGTGTGTGTGTAGTGTTTTCTGTGTTCATATTCAACTTGGTGTCAGTGGGTTTACCCTCCACAACATCAATGACCCCAGTTCGTCGTCGCTCTTTGTTGCTCCTTTTGCCCTCCCTCCTCTTTCATTTCTAGCGACTCCCTCCTTCTCTGTCTCTCTCTCTTTTGGTCTTCCTCTGCAATTTATTGCACAGGGCAGGCAGACAGCAGAGAAACCTCCCTGTATGGAACGATCTGTCATCTCAACATTATCAGCCAAACACACCGCCTTCCATATTGTGCTACAAGGGCTTGGGCAAATTGCTATTTTTATGGGACATGATAAAGGAAATGCTACCTTATGTTCACATTTTTTACTGCCCGATGTTAAAGCGGGACATGCCATGATTCACTATATTGGAAACTAGTTTGTGTAGCGCGTGTGTGGTGTGTGTGTGCGTGTGTCTGTGTATGTGTGTGTGTGTGTGTTGCTGGGTGGTTGAAGAGACAAAATGAACATGAATATTGGTGTAACATTGTCACCCGTTAGACAGTTCTACAGGGGTTTGATTCAGAAGATTCTCAAGTCATGTCAGTCAGAACCACTAGAAAGGCATGCGAGTCGTGCACGATTAGTTTTAATTAGAGAAATATTCATTGTGATAGAATAATCTCAGTTGCAAATGGCTACACGACTGCATATGGCGCATGTTTCAGAAAGATCACATATATGAATGATTTCAAATCTACATGTTCTCATAAATCAAGTGGTCAAAAAGTCAGAAAGGGTGAAAGGGCAAAATAAAAGGAGAATTAAAGCGCAGGCAAAAAAACGAATTTCTTACCACGTTCTGTGGGCATTACGAGTGCATGTTGACTTCATCTGTCTGCCCTATTTTCTCTCCTCCTCTCTCTTCTTCTCTCCTGTCTTTTCCTCTCCTTCAATCCTTCTCTCCCTGAGCCCTCGGCATGCCTGACAGCCAGCGCTGCACCAAACTGACAGGCCCTCAAACCGTGGCCAAGAAAGCGAGCATTAATTAAGTCATTGCCGGACTGTAATTTCCTTGAGAAGTAAAAAAATTTCCTCACATGCGAAAAGGTTACCAAGACCTTTTCTGTGTCAAAATTACCATGCGTCATGAATATTAATGCGCTTAATGAAGACAACCTTTGGTTCATCAAGAATGTTCCAGTAGCAGGTGCCAAGCTGATAAACTCACTCGGTGAAGGCTGTTGCCTCCCCCCCTCCCCCACACACTTTTTTCCCTCTATCTCTTTCTTCTTTTTTCAGTTTTATGTCAGATCCGTAGAGAGTCAGTTATTTAAATCAGCATCTTCCTATCAGAATTTACTGACTCACGTGAAAACACACACACACATCTAAACACCTTTTCCTTTTCTTCAGTCGTCCTTGAGTGTCTCTCAGGCCTGCTGTCTTTGGTCACAACCACATGAAATACTGGTTTTAAATGCTTCTCTCAATCTGCGTGAGAATAAGAGTTTTCACACTTGCCCTCTACTTTGTCAGATACCTTAGTATTAAAATAAATGTGCTGTTCTTATAGCTGCATACTGTAGCCGCAACCAATTAGCCGGAATTCTGTTGGACATTTTTTCAGGCAAGCTTTCACTAAGAAATCCTTTGCAAGTATTTTAAGGGTTTTAAGTACAGATAATTTGTGTTCATAGTTTTCAGTGCATTGTGTTAAAAGTTCTTTAAAAAACCTCCTCAAAAGCAGTAGTTTGCCAGTGTCAAACTGTCCGTTCAGCTGGGTTTTTTGGCGATGGTCTCACCTGGTGAGAGAGACCACTCTGTTTGACTGTTCAGCTTAGTGAATTGGTGCACAAGAGGAGACCAAGTTCTGACAACACCTGAGGTGTCATTTCCAACTTCTCATCAGACGTGTCCTCAATTATATGTAGCTATAAAATGAGTTTAGTGAGACAGAGTGGTGTGAAAACGGGAAGCAAACTCAGTCCTGGGCTGTTCTGCTTTTTCTTCCTCTCATGCTGACACAAACCATATGTGCTAGCTGGAGCTTGACATTGACCTTAGTGGTGACTAGACGTTGGTTTGACCTTTTTAATTGTTTAGCAATAAATCTTGAAGGAAAATTGTGTATTTGATTCCTTTTTTCAAGGACTACGCGGCACCTGGAGACGAACCTGCCTACACACAAAATTATATATTTATGACAGAAAGTATGGTAAAAGTATCTTACTCCCAAAACTACGTTTTCGGAATGTTCCTGGGTCTAATCATCTTGAATACTCACATCATCACCTAACCCAAACAAGTTTGTCTTTGTCCATATTCTGCTGAATTAAACAATATCCAGCAGTCTGCCATGTTTGTCAGCAACCACGTTCTCTGGTGTACTCGGGCTTTGCTTTAAGGTGTCAATACACACAAGGGATCTAAAAGATATTTCCTGTATTATCTTGGTGACTTTATAAAGGTGCTCTATATGAATGCAGCTGCTTATGTTGACAACATAGAACATTTATAACCTAGCTAGAAACTTAACAACTGTACTTGCAGTGACTAACTTCTAGTCTAAGAAGATTTTGCTTGAGGAAAAAGAAGGATTTGCAAAATTTCAGTTGATGAGCAACTACCCCACTTACCCTCAAATAGAAAATGTTAGAGCAGCTGTATCCCCACATCCAGGTTTGTTTTCATTTTTGTATGATTTATAAAATACAACAGATTTGTAAACCTTGATGGCTATGCCCTATTTTACTGACTTGGACAAGTCAGAAAGTGTCGAAGAGAGAGCTTTTGATCTCTCAGCTCTGAGGATGAGCTCCCCCTGCGCTTCTCCTCTTCTCCGCCTCTTCCACGTCCTGCACTGCCGCTGCCTATTATTTTCCTTGTGTAATTGAGATGCAGAAACATTGACAGAACTCATTTACTGCGATGGAGAACTGTGTAATGTGGAAAGGAACACAGATTATTACACCAGCCTGCACACACACAGACAAAGGCAGACGGTCACACATGTTAGTAAAAGAGAATGTAATTTAGCACCATGTTTGAAGAGCCTCTTCAGTTGTTCTGCTCGGATTTGTACTTGCAGTCTCATGCAGCCAGGGGCAGAGGTGAACAAAGGTGTAAACATGTTGTGTGATTGCTTGCTGAAGTGTTGGATCCTTGTGAGCGTGTGTACGGCTGCTTGTTATAAGAGCAGCACATCCATATGGCTGTGATGGACTGGCTGTCTGAAATGGTCCATCCATTATAGCAATTAATTATTTTATCACTCAAATAGGGGGAAAAAAAAGACAAACTAAACTAAAAATTGAAAAGGATTATTTTGCTCAAGATACTAAGAAATTTCCTGAATCTTCCTTTTGTTTGGTTCTAACATCACTCCCCTATTCTTCCTACATCGGGATGACAAAGAAGGTGGTTCATCCTCTTGAGACAAAGGTCCTCTCACACAAACACACACAGTCACACATACAGTACATACACAAGAGCACTGAGGTCTGCTGTCATACACCTCTCATTAATTCCTACCTGTCAGCCGGCTCCCCCACCGTATCGGCCCCCCAAAAGGTGACAGCTTTCCAATGACTGACAAAGGCTCTTTAGGTGATACAGAAGATCCCTAGCAACCGCTGGCTTCTGTAAAGTGCCCCTCAAATGTCACTTTTGCTGCTGCAAGACGTGCTCACACACACCCACACACAGTATTTTTAAAACAGGCCTGCTCTCAAGTCTTCAACCATTTTTGACATCCAGAGGCTATGAATGTCACAGAGGCCTCAGCTCTTAAAGCTTTTAACATCCGAGAGAGATGGCGTTATTTGACAGTGCTATTGGTGGATGCTATTGTTGCGTGTCGTTTTCCCCCCGAGTGGATTGGATTTGCTTGTTTTTTTCTGTTGTTAGAGGGAGATCGGGATGAGCGAGAAACAGAACCAAACTTTCCCTCAGTGTCCATTCGCTTGTCATGCGTTGAGTGGCAACAGCAGCAATATTGGTGTCGGCTCGCGCTACTTGGGAAGGGGTCAAGTACACAGAAATGTTGGCTTCTTGTATTGACGTCATTCAGCTGTCGACGCTGATTCCATATTGCAAACTTGCCTGTTTCCACTGTCGTCTGTGTTTCAGAGCTGATAATAGTGGACAGAGACAAGTAAAGTGTGGTAAAACTTCCCACCTGAGGCAGTAAGAGAAGGACAAGTACTACTTTCTCTTTCTCTTGGACTTATTTACTTGGTAGTAGTGCTAGTACTATTGCAGACTAGCTGGTAGTATCACTGCACAGTAAGTGAGAGGATGTAAAAATACTATAACAAAAATGGGGTTTATTCTTTATCCAAAATTATGTTTTTGACTGTAATTGTGAACATGACTGTAATTTTTGTCTTTCCAATTCTTAATTACAGTATATGCAGCCCTTTCATATAAATGAAATTATCTACATTTTGAATGATATATAGTCATTATATTATTCATCTTTGCTGACCTTAATATTACACATTGTGTTTACATGCATGTTGGTTTACATAAACAATCTCATCCCCAGTTCGGCTGCTTCTGTTGTTCTGTCTAAGGCAGGCCAGACCTTTCTGCATTGAAATTGTTTACTTTGCAAAATAGCCATGTGGATAGTTAGATTCCTAACGTGATAACGTATAATAGTTGCCTAATAGGTCTGTAATATTAGGAGGTTTCCTATCACATAAAATCTAAGCGTTTTTCAGAGTGTAACGACTGTGAGTCTGATTCGTGTGGCCCTGGCGATCAGTACTCTCTCCTCCCCTCTCTGTATCCCTCTCTCCTCTCTCTCCTGAGCTCCAATCAGCCTCATTCCATTCAACTGTTGCCTCCCTTATATGCTCCGTTCACCTGTCCCTCTCTGCCAGGTCGTCTTTCCTACCTTCCTAGCGATGAGCCTATCTCTGGTCCTGAAAGAATCCTCGCTAAAGGTCTAGTTCGAGTTTTCTGTCTGCTCTTCTGTTCTGAGATTCCTATGTTAGCTTTTGAGAGTCTATGTTTTTGTTTGCTACTTTGTTACCTGCTTGCCTGATGACAGCGTCCCAGTGGACGTCTGTTTAATTTTGTTTAACCAGTGCTTTCGAACATCTGTTTCCTACCTGGTGAATTTATTTATGAAGAAGATCTTTTGTATCAATCTTTTAATCAGGGTCTGAGTTATTGTCTGCTCCCCTGTGTCTTTTCTGTTGCTACTTCCTTTAGTTGTCACTTTGTCTTTAAGTTGTGCTTTGTGTGGGTCTTCCCGTTTTTGTCCTCCTTGTTTCTGCCAGCCGCCTTAAGTTCCTGGTCTCCTGCTGTTTTCCTCTCGTGCCCTACCTGATCTCTGCCGTAGCTCCGCACCTCCGCCCACAGTAAGATCTCTTATCCTGCCTATTTTTTCCCCATGCTATTTATTGTCATTCACCTCTGTCTCCTTTCTCCTCAGAGTTCCCTACCGCTTCCCGGCCACCTCTGCCTTCCTCTCCGGTCCCGAGTCTCCTACCCCGGTTACCTTCATTCCCCATAAATAAACTGTTTTTGCCTTCCAAGTCCTCTGCTTTCTGCTCTTTACTGGGTCCAATCCAAAACCCTCTTTAAAGTGTGACACAGAGCCTTAAGCAGAATGAACGTAAAAAAGGTATTAAAGTTAGGAGACATAATAGAAGAAATGTGAAACAATGGTAAACTTTTTATGTGCTGCTAAAAAAAATTAAATAAGGAGAGGGACTTTCAGGGAAACTACAACGTGTAGGTCAGCTGTGGTTTGTCAGAAAAACGCCTCTGTGGGTGGATTCTGTAAGGCAAAAGGTCAACTACAAGGTGGATTTTGTTTAGTAATGTATGTAGAATTATTACCTGATAACACTGGGATAATTCAGGTTCCTTTTTTTCTTCACATTTTTTTTTTAACCTCATCAAAGTGTTTTAAAACCCCCACAGGATTTTGGCTTCTACAATATATAAACAACTGGTGAAACTCATGAGTATCTTAGTTTCGGTTAGAGCGGTTCACTTTAACAATATGGCAGAAAAACGTATAATTTCTCTCCATCTCTCTGTCATTATCAAGTGCACTATATGCGTTGCAGTCATGAACGTACGTACGCTTGTACCATTTGCTTTTACCAACTGTATATAGAGACCTAAAAATTATATCACTACAATAAATTATATTCATCCAAAACTCTTACCTAAAGAGGTTTAAACTTCCATATAGCAGGAAGGCTTCACCAGCCTTTCTGCTAAGTATGTGTTAATAAATACTTGTAATGGAGTAGTAACATCAAGGGAGGGAGACTTAGCGAGAGAAAGAGACTAAGCTCATCAAATTAACGTGTATTACACACTGTGACTCAAATGAAAATCCCAACAGGATATCACTGTTCTGAAAACAAAAGCCTTTGGTCTGTTGGTGTGATGTACAAACACTTAACAAAGCTACACTGGATGGTTATAGTGCTCTTGTTTAACTCAAAAGTGTTGACTTTACCGGGTCTGCCCATGTTTGGAATGTGTAGTATAGCAAATATACGAGTGATGAATAGACAAAAGATGAATCCAGTCAGTGAAAACCCTTTAGGCTATGTGCCATATATTCTGCCTGTTATTGGTCAGTTGTTAATATTATAATTAATATAAACTTTACTTTCTTTCTCTCTCTCTAACCTACTTGGCTAATAATGAGTGTAACAGATGTATAAAAATGGTAGCACCAAACTGATATTGAAATATTGACATCAGCTTTTAATAATCACAATCAATATCACCTCATTAGCTGTAACTTGATTTAAGAACTTGTTAAAAGTTACTATTCCACATGTTCTTTGTGGCAAGCAAGATGCTATGAAAAAGTTCCGACCCAGAAACCAATTATCACAAGAAATGGAGCAAAATGATTTCACATTCCTGTGCACAGAGGGTGTCACGCAGGTTTAAATTTATTTCATGAGTAAACCAGATGATTACATTTAGTAAACAACTGCAATGTGGCGAGGGCTCAGAGCAATTGGCCATCTCCACTATTCCCTCCGATTGTATATCCGACTCGAATGCAAAGGAATTAAAAGTGCCGGTACAGATTTGTAGGACTGTGTGTGTCTGCTTTATACACTGAATAGTTTTATCACAGTGACCTTTAAATACAGTTCTTAATATATTTTTTCAAAGTTTGTCATGTTGTATCAAGTGGGGAAAATAATTTAACTCCTAAAATAGAAACCCCTGACCTGAAAACTCTCTACAGCCCTGTCTTCTGCTTAACTATAAGCAGAAATGAATGGTTAGCTGCTGTTTTATCAATGTGCATTAACTCATTTACTATTACTTTTGCATCGGTTCTAATTATTACGCACATGTTGACCTACTCCAATTTACATTCTTGCATTTTTGCATTCTCCAACACCAAGGAGCTATCACCCTTTAAGAACGAGGAAAATTTTTTAAATATATGGCTCAGGGTTCTCTGCGGAAATTAATTATGTAACCTATTGTAGCATGCCTCTAAAGTTCACGGTGCATAAAAAACTTAATATGCATGGCCTTCACCTTTAGAGGCTCATAAAATTGTAGAGTTATACTTACTTTTTTTTAAATAATGTGACAGAGATAATTTATTAAGACTGGCATATGTTAACAACACTCTTCAAGGCAAGGACTTTAAAAAGGTGGGTTTGATGTCCACTCATATACCAACAGAAAGGTCAATAATATTTTTTAATATGGCTGTAATGATATTCATGTTTTTAGTCACCACCTTTAAATTGCATTTTGTAGATGGCAGTAATAGTAACACAGTTGTAATTTAAAAGAGGTTGTTTGATGTAATGAAGGCATTTCTGCAATTGCAGTGTGATAATGTACATGTTTCTAATGCATATTACCTTAAAACCTCTATGCAGTGTCGATTTAGAGGGTAATAAAATTTATATACATTATGTTTGATGGTAATTAGTTTTCGCCTAAAAGCTGATTTTTCAAGGCAGCCTATGGTATGAAAGATGCTGCTTCAAAGGAATTTATGGTCACACTGATAATACCGTTATGGCGTCAGTTTGGGAGCACTGCATGAAACCTGCAAAATCTGTTACTATGTGTTTTAATAGAAGACATTCTTAGATCCTTTATTTAAGCACATTGACACACAATTAACCACAAAGCTGCTTAAACACAATCCAAACTTTAAAAAAAACAACAACATCAGGATATTTTATATTTAGAGTGCTATTTTGTATACTTGTCCATTGTAGACAAGCTATCCCATGCACCACCTTTCCTATTTGACCTATAGCTCCACTGTGCTGTCTATGTGGAGAACAACCTCAAGTGAATATGGAAGAAAGGTGAAATGGTCACTTTCAAAACCACACATTTTATACACATGTATCAGCTGGACTGATGAAGTCAGGGCTGTGCATGTTCTCAGACCAGGGCAGGTCTGGCAGCCCTGCCTACTACTTGATTAGGCCACTCTGACAAGCCAGCAGCCTGGTAAGGTCAAGCCCTACAGAGTGTCAGAGAGGTGCGATGATGATGTGTCTCTCCGATGCTTCCGTTTTTCACCGCTTGACTTTGTTGTTTTTCACCTTTGCGCCAGTGTCAACTTTTTGACCATCTGCCGAGGACATGTCTCCCTTCAGAGTCAAACTGTTAACCCTCAATGCACCTGTGTCAAAGCAGGAAGAACATTCAGATTTTTTGTTTGTTGTTTATTATATTGCCAATTAGTAGCAAACATGCTGAAAAGGAAATTTGCTGAAATCTCCACTTTTTCTTCTGTCAAATGAGATAATGGCAGTGATTACATTTATTTACTTACCAGCAGTGTTGGTGGTTAACTAAGCTGTACATTCTTGCCAATGATTTGTCTAAATATTTGGCGGCTGTTCAAAGCTTGTACAAATGGCAAATTTTCTTTTCCTAGTTGTCAGAAAATTGCATTTAAGTAGAATTTAAAGATGACTGATTGTATCTAATACAGTAAAATTGCATGGTCAAATGTCAAATCAAGTCAACAGCTTTCAGCTTGTCCCTTTGGGGGTCGCCACGGTGGAATGTGTTGGACACATTGATTTGGCATGAATTTTTATGCCAGATGCCCTTCCATTTTGTCCAGGCTCGGGACCGGCACCAGGGCTGCCCTTGGTGGCTGGGCCCTCTGAGTCCCAACCCAGTGCTCTACCACTGGGCCACCAGGTCCCTATGAATTGAATCATTTATGATCAACACAATGTAGACAAAATTACATTTTTCCCCTAAAGACAACATGTACTGCATCTTTTATCTTATTGATAAAATATGCACAGCTTTTAACTGTGGCATCACCACACTTGCTACACTAATACATACGTGTCGGCTATTTTTGTATCAAATTGAACACGCACAGACAAAGCTTGATACAGTCGTTTTCATGCCTACACAGTGTTAACAGTATATATAAACACACAATGTTTTATTAACTCATACTCTGCATTTTTATCACAAGAACAAGGAGGTGTACTCTTCTCAAGGTTGATTGCAAGTGGCTTTTAGGTGACAACAGCCGCTGTTATCCGGATGTCTTGCCCTAAGCCACTCGTCCTGTGGGCTGCTACTGCTTCTGTAGAGACGTCTCTTGTTGTTAGTGTGTAATAGTGGATATTTCTACTGATAATATTGCAGACATTACTGCAGAAGCTGAGGTCAGAGAATTTGCTATTCTTGGCACAACCTCAGTCATATTTTTCATTATATCTGAAAACAAGTAGGTGTAAATCAAGAAACCACAAAATGAGAGTCTGTAAACTGTAAGATAAACGTCAGATTGGTAAATCTCTGTATTTGTCTGATAATGTGACTCAGGACGACACAATAGAATGCAGTTCTGCCAGATTTCTGTCTTCTTCCCTCTTGGTGTTGGTGTGTCTCTGCGTCAGCATCTCTGTATGAACAACCCAGAGGGAGGAAAGAAGCTTGTCGTGTGTGTGTGTATGTGTGCGTGTGTGTGCAAGGTAACAGTGCATGAGTCTGTGCTCAGGTGGCAGATACCCTAGGTAAATCATTTCAGATCCATTTATTCAGAAGCCTGTGTGCAGACGACACCTGCACAATACTGCCAACGAAGTGCCACAATGTCAGCGACTTTGCTTGCAGCTCTGACCTGCCGACTGGCGTGTGTGCTTCTGTGTGCATGTGTGTTGCCATACATATAGCTATACTACTACATAAAATGTATTAGGTGTGTAGTAGTATTCAGCTCTTTATGCTAGGTAGCTCAGTCATATGCATCTTGTTCAGAGAGAGAGAAGACACAGCAGGGGAAACTTGGCTGTCATCTGAATGGCTGTTAGTGCTGTGTTACTTTCAATGACTTCTGCTTTAAATCAAGCTTCACTCCCCAGGATGAATAGTTGATTTAATTACTCTAATGAACAAACTGGTGCTAAGAAGGAGGATTCTTTGGTTCTTAAATAGCAAATTAATTTTTAAAACGCCTGGGATCAAATTATTGGTATTTTTAGTCCGGATGAATTTATATTTTTATGATATGACAGCTGTCTTAATCTGTGTTCAAAATGAGCTCGTTTGCGTGTGTAATGTGCGTGCTGACAGTCAGTTGTGACAGTTGTAAAGTGTTCTTGAAAAAGCGCCCGATGTGGACACTCAAGGCAGCCAGACGAAAGATTTGCAGGCTGTGATGTCTGTGTGTCATATTACTTATCTCACTAAGCATATGCTGGCACTTCAGAATCATATACTTCAAACCCAGAGCCTTCAAAAAGCGTCAAAACGGACTGTCTTATTCAACACATCAGTCATGTAGCCACCAGCAAAATGAGCGAGATGTCATTTGCTCTCAACAAAAAGCTTCTGGAGACATTTAAAGACACTCTTGATGACTGTTTCAATTTGGAGAGACTGTTAATGATATCGTCACAACTGCCTTTTTGGTTTTTTCACAAGATACAAATGAATGACAAAGAGTACTTTGAAGTGCACTTCAGCTAAAGCTTTGCCAATTAATAATTTGAATCCTGAAGACAATTAAATAAATCACTGTAGGACCTGTAATCAAGCTGTTGCCCTGCTTTTTGAGATTTTTTAAGAGCAAGCAAATCTTAGGGTCAATTTCTAATGACAAACAAAAAAGATTTTTCTCTACTGCACTTTTACACATTTTGTCCCGATAACCAAGTCACTGTTTTTGTGATGGGTCTGAAATAAAAATTTTAAATTTACAAGTGATATTGACTAAATAATAGAATATAAACAACAAACACCTGCTGTGCTTTTGTTTGAACCTTCTCCTCACACATCAACACACACCAGCACTGACGCATGGATATGACACACCAACACACGCCTAAAGCAAATATCCCACTTGGCTTCTACAGTTCCGAGTGTTACAGAGGGCTAAACTATTTCATTGCGCTAATTGGCCATTGTCATTCCTGACGTTTGGATAAACAGAAGAAAAGAGGGAAAGCTGAGACAAATGGTGGCTAATTAAACTGGTGTGTGTACATGTGCATGTGAGAGAGAGTCTTGCAGAGAGAGAAACCAGCTGACAAAAAAAATGGAGTGACGAAACACCAATGTTGACAAAGCAACAACAATTTTTTGAAATAGAGAGTTAATATGGGGGGGGGGGGGACTCTACTTTCTCCCTTTAACTTCTTTCTAATGAGGTTTTATTCAGTGCTCACTGAGAGAGAATGGAAACAATGATTGACCATATTTTACTTGGACTTTTTCAGCAGAAGTAAGCATTTTTAAGACTTGTACTAGAAGTTTAATTTTTGCAACTTCCCATATTGAATGAGAATTTTCATTAAAAAGTGGTGAAAGCGGTAAAAGGTGTCCTCACTGCTGCAAGTGATCTGATAATACAAAACTCGGATAAAAGCTTATCTTAAAAGAAGAAGAAATAGGAAGATGAAGAGAAAGTAGGGGACGCAAACTTGTAAAATGAGCTGGGGAATGTTTGAACTTCAACCCATGGGGGACATTTGTTTTCAGAGGTAGCATGTTGGCCCTCCATACCATCCCCCAAGGCCATATCTTCCTCTCCATTTCTCTGCAATTTTGCAACACCATTTTACACACATATGGACATATACACATAAACACTCGCACACACATCCTCACATACAATCTTTCAAACTCTTGCCCAGCCCCCAACACAGCTTTCCCACATTTGACCACTTGTCAGGGGATGTTTATGGGCCATTGTTTGCAGTGCTGATGATCATTGTCACTGGTTGATTCCATTACCCATAGCTTTCTGATGGATGAGGCCTACCCTGACGTCCACTGATATGGGTGTCCTTGACCACTGGGGCAGACACAATGAACGGAGGGAGCCATGGCGAGGACAGTTGGATGTTTTATTTCTTTATTCCACCCAAAGAATGTGTCTTTTCTGTCAAAGGGTATTAAAACATTTGATTTGCAGGTGTGCAGAGGCAGAATTGAGGCAGAAAATTGTTTCTAAAGTAGTTCTGTCATATGTTTTAGCCTGTTTATGTTAGGGACATGGCGGTTTTTCGATCAGTCAAATCTTTTTGCTGGTTTTAAAACTCTTTCTAAGAAATTGAGAAACTATTTTTATTTTTTTATTTATTTATTTTTGTTTTAGTTGCACAAACATTTTATTCCTAAAAGAATTGAATTCCTTTAGACTTATTTCATCACTGCTCAGAAGAAGGAAACTGGTCTTCTATTAGAAAAAAACAAACAAACAAGCAATTCAATTATGGTATAAATGACAAGAGACTGAAAGATACTATGACAAGTGAGCTCTGTTAATTGGGTTTTTCATAATCTGTTTGCGACCAAAACTCAAATAAAAAAACTTAAGTTAAAGACTAAACTTGAATTTTAGTAGTTTGTGTTGCTTTTCTCTGGAGTTAATCACATTAACACAGTGCATGTAAACACACTGAGGGGCTGCCTGTGGTCTGGCATCCTGATGTGCTCAAGTGCCACAACATTATTTAAAAATTTTACTCCACCATCTCATTGAATCACTGCTCCTGACCTGCTGAAACAGACAAGCCTGAAGGGAAGGAGCCATTCAGAAGTCACACATTACCAGCAGACGACTGCATTTACTGATGGGGGATGATGGGCTTGGGTTTTACCACGCTGATCTCATGATGTGGTCTCCGTGAGGTATCGGCTATGGTGTTGGGTGAAGCAGTTCACTAAAACATTTAGGGCGGACCCAGCTTTAGTAATTTTTCACAGAGCCAGAGCATGATCAGGATGATATCTGGCTCAAGGGAACGTGTAGTTAGAAGCACATGTTTAACAAGCTTCTCCAGCATTTCCCAAAAATTGTCACATAAAGGCTTTCCATTATTATTCTGAACAAAGACACAGTCATTTTTTATCCCTCAGATCTGTCTTTTGTCAAACCATCCTCACCGGACAGATTACCTTTCTCAGGAAATAGCTTCCTGGATCAGATATAATAGTGTTCTCAGATAGAAACAAGGCCAGACTCTGCTCTTTGATGTAGAAATTAGCTCCATTTTGTTAAAGTGTCTTAATGATAGTTGAGTCAAACCGTTTTCTGTAACTATCATCTGGACAGTTTTGTCCTTGTTCCTTTAAGACAATGCCAACGCACAAAAAAAGCAGGAATACCCAAGCCTCCAATAAAACTAACATTAATAGCGGTGTGATATGCAAAGCTATGCAAATTTTATGCACACTGTCAACCTACATAGTGGCTGTTCTTCGTTCATTTCAAAAGATATGACTGCAATTAGGCGACAGTTGATTGAAATCATTTGCGTTTTATGATTCTGTTACTTTTGAGAGCTGACAGGGTGTTGTACAATTCAGTGACAGTATATTTTCACTGCTCGGGGAGATTAACTGCTATTATTGACCCTGATGCAAACCAACGGGTGATACATTTCAAACAAACTACTCACTATCTCTGTGATTTGCATGTGGTGTGCCATTTACCATATTCCCTGATTACCTAATGATTTATGCTTTAATATAATTCACAGAGCAGTTTCAAAGCCATATGTGTACCATACCTTGACAGTGACTTAACACGTCCGAAACAGAGAAAAATTGAAATGATAGTTTAAGGGCAGCAAAGAAAAGAGAAGTCTTATCAGTTACGACTTGCTTTGTATGTGGGATTTTTTCCCCCCTACTCTCCTTGGAAGGCCGGGGTGCAGTTGATGAATTCTTAAGCAGATCTCGCTGATAATTGTATTTCATAACTGTCATGCAGAGAGGGACTGTCCGCTGAGAAGCTATTTGTGTCACTGCTTCTCTCTCCCTCTCTGTCTCTCTCTCTTTCTCTGCAGCCCCTTCAATAAAACTCAAATCACGACAGAGATTGTTAAGTCTACCTCCAAAATTATTAAATCCAAATGGAGAATTTATGGGTGACACTTCATAACAATTAATCTCAGATGCTTGATTAATAAAGTTCGCTCCCCCCCCCCCAATTCTTGTCTCTTCACCCTCCCCATCACTAAAGTTGTCCTGTCTGAGTGGGATGGAGGAGGAGGGGAACAGACGTACGGGTGGCAGGATGGTTGTCAGGGACAACATGAGTGTCATTCTTTTTGATTAATGGAGCATTGTGACCCCGCCCCAACCCTCCTTCTTTCCCAGCATGCCCACTCTCACCTCTGCAAGCCCCCCCACCACCACCACCAGGTAAAAATAGATGTGTCCCAAGTTATGCTCTCCATTTGGATTCAACTTCGACATGATCTGATAGAAAAAGATAGGAAATGAAGTAAGGAAGGCAAGACAGAAGTAAAGAAAGAAACAGGAAAAAAGAAAACAAGTTCAAAAAGTAGATTTGAAAAGAGAAATAGGCAAGGAAGGAGAAACATAATAACAGATAAAGAAAAAAATCAGGGAGAATTAAGGAAGGATAGAAAGTGGAAGAACAAAGAGAAAGAGGAGGCAGAAAAACAGATTTTTGTAGAATGTCACCTACCTAACCTTGTCACCATGTTAAGTCAGCTGTGATTAATTAGTTGAGTGAGACTGAGCAATTAGGTCAGGAGTGTGTGTGTGTGTGTGTGTGTGTGTGCGTGTTTTCCAAACCACTTATTTTTCAATCAAGATATTTTCATTAACAAACATGTGAAATACTCTATTTCATTTTTTGTTTCTTTGACGTAAGGACAACATGACCAATGCAGCCACAATAGAAGAAAACCAAAAGTAAAACAAAATACATGAATTTTTAGAAATAAATTCGCACAAGAATTACAAAACAATTTTGCTAAATGAAGAATAATAGGAAAGAAAAGGAGAGTGCAGTTCATAAGTTCATTTCACAGCTTACTTAAAATCTCAATTAAACAAACCTGCAGGTTTATTCACTTAAACAAAATCACTTGTACTGTAACTCAGTGTAATTCATGATCAACTCAAACCAGTTTCACTTCAAACAGAATCACTTTTCTAGAACAAAATTGGCCTGAGATCTATACACATTCATACACACCCCAAACACCACGATGAAAAGTGATTGTGAAGATTTCTTAAGTGTGTGTAATTTCCAAAGTGTGTGTAACACAGTAGCTTGTGTCAGTCTGCACTGATCAGAGGCTGTCACATCTGAGTTTTCTTATAATCTTACACGATCTCGCTTTAGATGAATGAAGCTGTTTTATAATTTAATAAACTAGACAACTACATGTTTAAGACAGATTGAGGATAAAAGATTCTTTAAAACAAACTAATATGTTTTTGAAAGAATGAATGTACAGCCGGACAAATATGCGTCTGACTTGCTTTTGATTTTTATGTTGGCAACAAAATGCAGATAAATAAAATGTTCCCAGTTTTTAAGTTTCTCACTTTGGGATATTTCAGTGCTTCCAAAAAACACTGTGTGTGTATTACTGCAGTCATATCTCTAGCTTCATTTGGAGGAGTATGAGTATGAGAAACCCTTAGACAAATCCCCGAACTAGTAAAAGGCTTACAAAAGATCATATTTAACAATGATGGCTATATATTTTTCTTTTTGCAATTAAAGAGTCCCTCTGTGTAATTTAATGCTTCTTTTCAAGTGTCGGGTCCCCTGAGACTTGGCCTGTAGCTATGCCATCGCTCCTGGTGATTATCATTAATGAATGTCGGCGAGGACCATCCTTCAATGTGACTAGGGAGGAAACACAAGCCCTAATTAAAGGTTCCTATTCATAAATATATGCCTCAAACCGCACGGATCGACCGGTTCTGTGCACACAAGTCGTTTTAATGTAAAAAAAAAGCACCTTTTCAAGAGCATTTCCTTCCCTTAATGTGCAGCACAACTGCAGCCATGAAAGATTTTTGCAGCCAAACCCTGCAGCATGGGATCAGTGCAATTTGAGATTTGCGGATTTAAATTTAGGGGTAAAGCCGAAGATTAGGATGCTCTAATTTGACACAGAAGAGGCCTGGTGACAAAAAAACGTGTAACTGTATAAACTAAGCAGTTTTTGCCTGATCTCCCCAAGAGACTGTTGTGTTTCATCGCAAAAGGTTATGGGAAGCTTAGTGTGTTGAGAAGTCATAATGTGCAAGGAAAAATATCTGTCCGTAAAAGAAATGGAAATATTTAGAAAATGAAAATGTTTAACAGATTACAGGATGTCACTGAGGAAGAAAATAATCCTAATTGTTTGTGTTTTCTCCTAAAATCATTTTAATTGCACCAAATGCAGACTGACAACTGCTCTGATAGACGCAAGTGGCTGCATTGTCACATCGCTTTCCCAGACAAAGCAATTGTAATTGTTATGGGAAAAAGATGATGTTAACATTGAGGATAATATTGAATCTGTCTGAATGCTATAAATATATATATTTTTTCCACAGGGGCTCGAAAAGTCTTGTCGTAAGAAGAGCTTGGTGAGACAAACATTTGGCTGCTTCTTTTTCCTCCTTAATGGCTGAAAAATGCTAATTGGAGTGCATGTGTCAAAGAAAACAAAAGGCAAGGGAGGAGGAGAGGGAAGGAGTGTGCATGGCAGAAAGGCTGGTATTTCCAAACGTGAAATATGTCACTTTATTCAGCCGAGTTGGTTAGAATTTTTTTGTAAGGTTGTTCCAGGAAGCAGGAAATCTCTCTGTCACACTGTTTGTCTCTAAGCACAGATAAACTTTTGCCTGTGGTGGTATGTAATGAAGCTCATGTTTAAAAGAAAAACATATTTTGAGGAAGAAAAAAAAAGCACTGCACTGTGTATATATTCTGCTGAACAATTGTGTCATAGTTCACGTAAACAAGCTGAAGCTGCTTTCCCTCCTCTCAGTCTTGAGCTTTCTCACCGCTATAAAATAACACCTTGAATCCCTGTGAGACTCCAATCCTTTAATAAACTTGCATCTGTCACTGCTGCACAGCATTTCATCACATGCTTCGTCCAAACTGACTAAATCAAAAAAAGCTCAGGTGGGGATTACAATTCTTTAATTGCATTGTCAAAACTACAGCAACATATCGTTTTTAAGTCTACACATTAAACAAGTCGTGGAAAAGTAAATGTCTATAAAATATCAAAAACCTCTCTCACACTCACTCTCTCTCTCTTTCTCCATATTCACACTTGGCATTTTAATTATGCAGTCTTATCTGATAGATGTAGAGATATAGCTCATGTCAAAGTTAGAGCCTCTTTATTAATTTTTTATTATATATTCTTATATTCAGCCTGTCAATGAGTGTCTGGAATCTGATAGGACCCATCATTGATTGAAGATTACTCAAGATTATGAAGAGAGGCATTATCATAAGCTGTGAGCCTTCATCGTTCCAAATGTTAACTTATTTGAATGGCACTAACAAAAAAAGATTACACTATTTTAGAGAAAGAATGAGTTCAAAAGTCTGGCCCTTTGGAAGATTTATACAGGTAACATTAAAAATATAAATGCAGAGTTTTGTCAAGAAGTCTAATACAGAAATCTGCCAGCATGAAAGCAAAGTTTTGATGTGCAATACTCAAACTTAAATCTACATCTTTTGAGGTCAGGAGTTTATTGCTGCTGAAAAACTCAGCTGGTCAGCCATCTTTATAGTCATTAAAAAGTAGTCATTAAATTCATAATTTAGTTCATTGTGGCTTTTGTCAATATAGTATACTATAAACACAACAATCAAAAATGTATTCTTAAACTTAACTCAAACTAAAACACAACATGCTAAAACTATTGTTTCTGGAAGCGTTGGATATAAATCAAAGCCTTTAATTTGTCAGATGCACTGAAACAAAATGTGTGGGGCTCGAACACACATTATCTAATATTTTAGCATATCACCTCTTTTCACAAATGGATCATGTTAGATGATCATGTGACACTCAGGAAAAAAATGGGGATAGTGATGGCATGAGAGAGAGAAAAGCTGCATTGAAGCTTCGTATTGTTTTACTGTTACAGCAGGTAACAAGTCCTGACTGAAGGATTTAAACACATATGACCACACAAACCTGGGAGTGTGTGACTTAAGTTTTATTTATTTAAAAAAAAGAAGAAGAAAAAAAAGAAGCTTATTTTGCAAATAATTTTCTGCCTTGTTAGTTTGCATATCGAACAAGTCCACATGTAAATATGGCCCAGGAGGAATTGTAATCCCAGGGGTTCGTGTGCTTAAATGTTAAAAACAGTTGTCAAGAATGAGGCTTAACATGGAAAATGTGACATTTTATACATATGTATTATCAAAACCGAGAAATGAAAAAAGTATGTTGGTGTGGCATATATTTCCCTTTATTTTTAAATTTCTATAGTAACCCCACAGTCTTATTTAAATTTACATTATTTGTACACGAGTTTTGTTCCCTCACCTGATTTGACAACCAGCTGGACTCCTTTGCAGTATGATGCGGTAGATCTTATCTTCTAAACAGTGTCTCTTTAGGTTGTCATGTCAAACCTGGGGGGGGGGGGGAAGACAAAAACAAGTAGAGAATAATGTATGTACATGACGGCTACGTGAATGTTCTCACCCGCTCTGAGGGAGGATCTTCATGCGAAAGAAAAGAAAATAAGACGACATGTCGTCAGCCTGTCACTGCGCCACAGTATGTAGAAGAGGGGCTTCATGTATACAAGTTGGAGGGGGGGGTGGGGGGTAGAACAACTGTTTATGTGTTTGGCTTTTGTCATACATGCACATGGACATGGCTGGTTGGATTTTAGGTAGTTGAACGTGGCTACCAATTTGAATCTGAATTTTGAGAGTGTGTGGTATTTGAAACAAACATATGTTTAATGTCATAGGTCCTATAGGTCATAGGTTACAGGCATAAACTCCCGAAGAGGGCATAGTCATTTCAGTATCAGCTGCAATAATAATACCCTGTGATGATTTTATTGCTGTGGTGCACGTGGGCAGCATGGGAAAAATGCCGTATTGACAATGATCGACAGGTGTCACACACAGAGCATCACAGATTGTTTTGTGTGGCTGTGTAGCTGTAGACTAGTCAGAAGGCTCATGTTGACCCCATCACAAGATTAAAACCACCAGTGGTATTAATGTTGTCTCAGTGCTTCTCATTTTACCTACAGAGCTTTGAATGTTGTGTTATTTTATGGAGCAGCAATTTCATAAAAATGTGTCTGTAAAAGCCAAACAGACGATCATGTGTTGGACAGACTCTAGATTTAAGTAAAAGTACATTTGTTTATTTTAAGTTTATATTTCACAATGAAGTGAGAAGGAGAAAAACTGAAGTAGGAGGAAAAACTGAAACAGACGATAAAAAAGAAGATGTAAGGCAAAAACAAATCCATGTCATTTAAAGTAAAAATGGTCGTGTTCTCTCATCTTGAATAAGTCCTGCTCATGTCCGAATATTTCAGTGCAGATAAGGTTGTTTCCCTCGTGTCTTGAACCACATGTCCCCCCCTGCTGGCCCGGGATCACATCCTGCACAAGTTGCTCTGCTGTGATTCGTGAGCTTTCTCTACACTCTGAACATTAAAAATAGTTTAGAACTAACAACACAACGGGATTCACTAAGAGAACCAGGCTTCAAATTTTGTTTTTCAATGTTACTGAAGTATGTAGGAGAAATAAAGAGACTTAAAGCAAATAACATATTCATCCTCTGTGTAAAGACAACCAACATTTTATATTTCTGTATTGTGGCTGAGGTAGTTGTCGGTGTATCACATCATCATGAAAAACAAATTCTGGCAATTTACTCGATAATCAACATTAGGATTATTTTGAGTGAGCCAAGAGTAAAAGTTGCACTTTAATAATAATATTGATTTGTATTTTGATAAATTACTCTCAACTCCTTTACACCTGAACAGGAAGGGAAAGATTCCAAAAAATAAATACAAAGCTTCTCCGAGAAAAGTGGCTGTAGGAGCTACAGTTCTCCTGTCTGTCTGTCTGTTTGTCTGTCTGCCTGCAGACAGGATGGACATATTAGTGACGTAGCTCGGCTCCGTCAATCAGCGGGCAGACGGGGACAGACAGATGTTGGGGCGGTACTTGGTATTTCTTTTACCACATATTAAGCGACTTCGGGCATCTTCACTGCGCCGATTATCAGTTTTGCTGTGGCTTTGCTCTCGTGCGTAACCGGGAGGAGACACTCGGCTGCAGCGTGTGTCTGTTAATCGTAAAAAAACGTGATATTTCAGAAACTCACCAGGATCAGTTAAACTGGGACTGTGTCGACGTTTTGCAGAAAGTTTGTAATCCCGTTTCTTTTGAATAGTCCGGTCCAAACCTCCGGTAGTAGCCCGGACTGCGTGAATAATGTCCACAAGTCCTTAGCCTGGCTGCAGACGGAGGCGCGCATCCAGGGTGAACTGAGCCACGTCTCATGCCATCCAAGTTATGTTGTGATCATCCCCACACCCGCTACCAGTAATAAAAACACAACTTTTTCCTTCTCTCTTCTTCACTCTTTCCCCAAGCAGGTTCCGTGTTAAACGGATATATCACGCCGTCTCATTTCAGATAACATTAGCCTAGTTGTGTGCCCTTTATAAACACTTTATGGTGGATAATAGTTAGGATGGAGTGTAGGCTATTAATGGAGCCTCTTGTGGATTCAGAGCCCCTCCCCTTCACCAGAAGCCTCGCTAAAAAGGTGTAACGAATCGATCTGCAGCCTCCTTTGTCCCACTAAAGAGGTCACCGAAAATACCCACATTTTTGCAAAACTTTTGAGACAGAGCAAAGAGCTGCACTGCACAGCCGAGGCCATGCGAGGAAGAGAAACCTCGTGGCGTCATATTTCTTTGACGTTTGTGCTGAGATGGAAACTCAAGGGCAAACGTGTATATGTTTTAACTTTGAAATGGGCCTGAGAATTATTTGCATTGGGGGATGAATGTGTTTTCTCGACCTTTGTGGAGACACACAGCTTTTCACGTTTTGTCTCACTCTGTACTTGAATTGTTATTAATCGATGGGTTAATCGTATAATCCCAGTAAATCGGGCCTGAGTTTGCTGTGCTTGTAACAAAGATGATCCTCCCTGTGCAGGATCAACAAGGTCTAATAGATTTCTTGGTGGTTTGAGCCATTTTGAATGGGCATCTATCTTTTACAGGCTGTTTATTTGGATATGATTTAGTGGCAGAATCTGTCCGTCCTAGTGTCAATAAGACCATGAAAGCGTAAACTTACTGTACTGTGAAATTCAGTAACAGCGACTAATCTCATTTTGATTTTGGAAATCACACACACACACAAACACAGAGACTGCGCATTAACTTTTCGCAGCACCTCTCATTTAGTTATTTCATTACAAGTTTACATATCGGTTAATGTGTCCACGAACAGGACGCACCCCTCCTGTGTCGTTTATGTGTGGTGTGTGTGTGTGCGTGCGCGAGAGAGAATGTGGGGACAGAGAGGCGTTTAAATGAAAGCCATCCCAGTGAACAATTAGAGCAGCAGATTGACAGGTGGGCTCTGACTGTCAGGGTGACGCTTGTGGAGGGGTGGAGTAAAGGAGAGGCCGGAAAGGCAGCTGGATGTGTCTGTCTATCAGTGGGAGCTGTCTGAACGCGCCGCGCATCACCAATGTGCGCACATTTCACTGCGGAGAATACCCGGGGACGCTCGGTGCGCTTTCAACAATAAAGAATAATAACAAAAAGGAGACAGCAACAAGCCATAGTCTGCGGCTCAGAGGGCGGGCCTGCTCGCTGTGGTTTCTGATGAGTTTCCGAGAAATTCGTCAAGTGTCCGTGTTGACAATCGGACCGACAGCGTAGCTGTGAGTATTTCATTATCCAGGGGGTGTTTTCACAGAGACGGGGTGTGAGCTGATTGCTGCGGGGCTTCTCTCTCTCTTTCTCACACACACACACACACACTCACGCTTGAGTGATTGACATAAACCGAGCCCGGTTAACGTGTCACTTCTTTTCCTCCCTTTTTCCGATTTCTTCCCAAAGGTTGTAGCGGAGGTTGGATACCGGAGCAGGCACCTGGACACACGGAGGAAAGGCAGGAAACACTACAGCGCAGTTTGGACCCGACTGCACTGTCGAGTGAGTTAAAACGCGAGGAGGGGAGTCCTGTTTTCTTCACTTTTTGCTGTGATTGAGGTATGAAATAGTCGAGCGAGGGGTGTAAACCTCTCTGGATGGAAACGTAGCGAGGGGGCTCAGGCAGCTGTCCGTATCCCTCCACGACCGACTGAGATCCGCACGGAGCTTTTCGCCAGTCTCCCCTCCAGCCGAGCCTGCCATGAGTTTCAGCGATCGGCACAAGTTAACGGACGAGCCAGTTTAGCTCTGAATGATTTGTGTTTTCATTTCTCTCACCGGACATACCGAATAAAATGTACAGAGACGCGCAAAGAGTCTAGCTCCACTTGCATTGTCGCAAAAAAAGACTCCTTCACCCTACGTGGGATCTCCACTGTTATCATCATCATCCTGCTGAAGAACTGTTGGAAAACGCTCCTAGCTTTGACTTCCTCCCGTCGCACCGCTTTCCTCTCCAGCTCGTCCGCTATTTTGATCTCTGCATGAAAAGTCAAGCGGAAAGTCTTGCAGCAGCATGCCGAGGAGAAAGCAGCAAGCACCGCGGCGGTCAGCAGGTAAGCCCCGGCTCTGCAAACAAACGCCCCCATTTGGGATCCCGCACACTTTATTTCAAATAGCGGTCATTGATGTGCACACAGAAGTTTGTACAGCAGCGTTTAGGCCTGATTCAGGGAACAACACAGGAACACAGAACCCGTGTATGACGAAGTGTATACAGTACGCAGACTTTTGCAGCATTTCTGTAAGTAGCACGTCTATTTCTCCTAATCTAGTGAGGCGTGTTTGACTGGCAGCCGCATTGTTTCATTTCTGTAGGCATATGCTCAATGCCAATGTAGCCTGTGTGAAATCAATGCGCCCAGCTGCACTTAAGTTTCAGAGCTTTAAAGCTGCTCCTCGACTACGTTGCCAGCATTCAAGTTGTCCAAACAAAGCTCATCTTATCTCATTTTTACAGACTAACGTGTTTGATGTTTTAGTGCCAGTTTAAAAAAAGGAAGGAAGACAGAAAAGTGGCGTATTTTCAGCCTGTGTTCCGCTCTGGGATTGCCATCCTTGATTTGATGCTTGATTGATCGCCTGTCATGCGGCTGCCTTTGATCTATTCATTGCTGATAAACATCAGTAAATCATTCACCGTAGAGACACGCATGCGCCCGGCAGCTGGACTCCCTCAAAGGGTAACTTTTTTTTTTTTTTTTGCCCCCGCCGAGGAGCAAAGAAAAGACAAATTGAAAGAAAAGTTCTCATGCGGGATAAATACTTCGCGATTAATACCCAAGGGGGAGGGAACAGTGGAGGAGGGGTGCTGGGGCGTAGCGAGATCACAGGGAAGCATCTCATACAGAAATAGTCCTCAAGCACAGGGTGAAGTGGGCTGGTCACCTCTAATGGTCACTTCTACCTCATGAGCTGACCCCCTGTGTTGATCGCTTCGAATCATGACGGTGAATGTTCAAGATGCTGATGAAACTGCTAAATTATCTACGTCTAAAACCAAATGTGATTATAACAGCGATGAATTAGGAGTTCAAGTGTGTAAACTTACCATAGGGTACCGCAGCCTTGCTCTGTAAGTTAGTCTATTATGTATCATTACACTAAATCCAGTTTAGTGTAATGAAGTTGCTCATAATTGACATATTAAAACTATGGATTTTGGTCCTAAACGTATATTTAAAAAAATCAATTAAAGGGACTATTTTATCTGAGCTTATGTCATAATCCTCACCTATAGTTTTTTTTTTGTTTGTTTGTTTACAAAGAATCTAAGCAAAAGCAAACACATGTATTTTGTGTGCTTTATTCTGCATCACAACGTTTTGCCTTTTGACAGACAGGCCTACATGTTGTTGTTCACTTGACCAGACACAAACTGTTCTGTGAGAGAATCACATATTTGCCTGAATCCATTTGATGTCCCTGGGAGATGTGTGTGTGATTGACATCCATTTCCAAATGACGGGAAAAGAGGAGCCTTTGAAGTTCATGCAGAAATGACCAAAGCCGAATAAAACAGCTGTAGAATGTTAAGCAGGCGGTGGAAATGTGAGGTTAAGCAGACTTAATCAAGGTTGTGACGGAAAGACTTTGAACTTGGTGGGGCTGTAATTTCTAATTGACACAAGGCTTTAGTGATGGATAGAAAGACATGTTTGAAGAACAAGCCTGCACGGTGAAAATAAATGGTATCTGTTTACACCTCTCTGGTGCAAAAAGCCCCAAACAAGAGAGAAAAAGTGTTGTTTCAGTTTTCCAGCCTCTTCTGGTCATTCAGCCGAGCTGTGAAGTGGCCCCATTCTGGCTCAGCTTTTGAATATTGATTTAATTGTCTGTTTTTGTGACAGACACATACATCACGGGCAGTAATGGTCAATCTCAGCTTGGCAGGCTTTGTCTCTACATTATTTCCAGTGCTTGACTTATGGTCAATCCAGAAATGTTCACACTTCTACTGTGTGTGTGTGTGTGTGTGTGTGTGTGTGTGTGTGTGTGTGTGTGTGTGTGTGTGTGTGTGTTTCCTCTGAGAAATGGTGTACACACCTATAAACGCAGACTATTTTTACAATGCATTACCAGATATTTCCACAACCCAGATTTGTCACTTTGGAGTTGCACTAAAACAAAATGTTGCATACACTCCTCAGAGAGAGAGGCTTCAATGGCTCTTTGTATGCCATTTCAAATGGGCTCTGTTTCATCAGTCACAGTGATGATTTTAGACCCTGTAATGGCGCTGTACCCTATCTAGTTTATGACCAGTGACAATACATCAGTGTTCTTTCATTTGGAACCGCATTACTGCATCTGTTAGTTTTGGCAGTTGAGTTCAGTGCAGTGCAATTTGAGCAGAGACTTTTGCTGCAGTCATTTGTCGTCATTTTCCGTTACTTCTTTGTCTCCTCTCATTGAAGTGATGTTGTTTTGAGGCATTTTCTCTTAGGAGATCAGGTAATTAATGATAGCTAATCAGTAAAGAAATATCAAGAAGCGGTGATTATGAGGAGAATAGCAATGATGGTGGAATTCTAAAACAGAACCGGGACATAAGTTTGACTTTCCTTTTGCAATTATAGATTAAATGTTTTTATTTTTTGTTTTTCATTTAATTTATGATGTCTGCTGCTATTGTATGTATTTGTAATGAAAGTTAGTGCTAACACATTTAGACCACCAATAGACAATTAATTGCTAACTATTGTGTTGTCATAAAAATAATTTAAGGCATTTACTAAGCTAAATATGGCAAACACTGGCTGGTTCTTAGATATGAAGATATTAAAGATATACATTTTCTCTGTTCCATATAATTGTAAAAGTAAAATTTGGGTTGTGAGCTTAACTTGGTAGTTAGGAACTTGTGATTGGCATTTTTATACCTATTCATTTAAAAATAAGTTCCAGATTAATCCCTGAAAATGATTTGTTGCAGATTTAACTGTAGTACTGTGCTAAGTGTTGAGTAGCAAAATATACGCTTTCTATCCAGAGAGAAGGGCACATTAACCTGTTGGATAGTAACTACGGCACATAATGGACTGCAGCATGTAACCTTTCACACTTTGTTCACTTATGAAACATGTTTTTATCACTATTAAATCTGCATGTTATCAGGCCTTTTTGCATCAGCTCCGTCATCACATTTAAATATGGCAGCTTGCTGTAAACATTACAGCCAGGTAGCCATTAATTAGTTTAATTAACAGATGTGACATACTATACATAAAATATACTAAGAATCTTATTCCTTTGTCCATCTTATACATTTGTCTCGACACTGAGGTCACAGCTTTGATTGGTATGAAAAAGAATTATTTTGCTGCAGGTCTAGTCTTGCTTAGTTTACAAGCCACAATATCTTAAATCAGACGGTGTCACTCTAAGTAATGAATCTGTCAACTAATCATTCAACGTGCCTGTGTGATTACAGTGTGACGCTGTGTTGCATTCAAAAGGAATTAAAAAGTTCAAACTGCAAAAAATTATTATTTAGTTTTTTCTTTTCTCCTTATCCTGCACATCATCCATTTTTACTGACTGAGACAGCAAAAGTGGAAGAGGCGGAGCAAACTCTGAGTGGCCAATCCCCAGTGAGGATGACCAGGATACTGGTCCATAACAGGACTGACATCTTTATACTGATGTGCTTAGGTTGAATGAAGCTGTTCAAATGTAAAAGTTTAGCAATATGTGATCCTGTGTTTGACAGGTTTGTATGCTGACAGAATTAGTGCTGGTCATGAAGTGACATGCTGTGAAACTGCCAAACACATCCATGTGGAAATGTGTTCCTTCATATCCGGAGACAGTAATTAGTTTGCCTTTGTCTGCTCTCTTGATAAAAATGTAACTGGCTGAGTTTGGCCACTCGCACCCCGATGCAACTAATTAAAAGCGTACAACATAAATCAAGTATTCAGGTTACGGTCTGAGGCTGATGATGCTGTTTATTTCTTTAGTATGTAGCATTGATTGTCCCTTGAAAACAGCTTAAAACATGTTTAATTAAAGAATTCTGCAACATTTGTCCAGATTGAAGCCACAATGAGATGCACACAGAGTGAACAGGATGCACAGACTGGCCTTAGTAGCTTTTTTCTTTACCCTCATTGCTGCTTTTACTACCTTAGTGCAAAAGGAGGCTCTTAATTATGACTTCCATTTGTGTGTGTGTGCACGCGTGCGGTTGGGGGGCTGTCCCTCTTCCCGACGGCATCATTAGCTGTGGTCCCTAATTATCCAGGTAGCTGACGGATCAGTGACAGGGCCCCACCGATTAATGCTGACAAATTCAGCAAGGTGTCAAGTCTGCAAGCTGCCTTGATATAATCAACTGGGTGTTAGCCACTGCTTATATCCCCACCTCCAGTTGTTCCAGTCTAAACGCAACAACAGAGGAAGCTTTGCAGTGATGTGATGAATTGAAATGTGTGACTCATTAAGCTAACATGGTGCTGGACACATCCAGCCTTGTAACAAGGTTGTGAATGACTGTAGACTCAAGCTTAGGTTTATAATTATGATTGGTACATGAACTAGTACATACATGTAAGTGTGAAAAATCAATCTTAATACTTTCCTTTTCCACCTGAACTTTCTGTTAACAGATTTTTCAGTTTGTTTGACAGAACAAGAACCAAGTTCTAAGCCGAGCGCAGCATTAATACAATTTTGTTGTTGCTCCTTCGCACTGTATATTCCTCTGCAGAATTTTAGCTCACGGCATCTGTCAACTAAGAAGCCAGCACCGAAAGATGACTATTAAAAGGTTGTGTTGGTTTTATCGGGACCCTTCTGATAACATATTTAATGACATTTGTCAGGAATTGAAGCTACGCTGTGATGAGAAAAAAAAAATAGAAATGAAAAGCACAGATGAGAACAGAGTATGTGGGTGTGTTTATGTGTGTCTGTATCACTGAGCAGGATGTGGAGTTTTTGCAACCTTGCGGGTGTGTGTATGAATGTAAAATAGGCTGATCCAGTGATAAGGCAGTGTATGTAAAGTGTCATTAACAGGTGACATTGACTGAAGGAGTCAGTGGATATATTTGCTATCCCACACTCCGCTTCACCCGTATAGTTTCATTTGCATGTGGTGTCAGAGCTAGTAGGCCTTCAGCAAAATCAAAGACACACACTAATGCGCACACTTGCACAACTTCGCTCTCTGTCCTCATCTTCCTGGAGGTTAAGTGACAAATGAAGATCGATGACTGCTCTTATGGAAAAGAGAGGCTCGAATTGAAAATATGTGGGAATTAAGCTCGCCAGCAGGGTGACGATGTAAAGGCATTCAGCGCTGCAGCCGTGAGGTAAAACTATCCCTGAGCTTAATGAGGTTGAGAGGAAGCAGGAAAACCTGGCTTTTCGCTCAAGCGTGACACAAGGAGCCTTGACAAAGGAAGAAAGAAAACAAGGTCATTTTTACAGGAATGAAACTCACTATCATCCTCAATCTTAAACACATCCGGCACATATTTATTGTCTCTGATTTTCAACGTGCCTGCTCTCCATTCACAAAGACATCTTGGCTACAATTCAAAACAGCTGCACAACAAAAGCCACAATGTGTAGTGGGGATGTAAGATAATAACAGGAATAATAACAAGAATGAAATCATACCCATGACTGTCCTTGAGGGGATTAGGGCACCGGTTGCTAATTATTGTGAAACATACACACTGAACTGGCAAAGTGTTCCTGTTGATTGATTAAAAAAGCCATTTGGGTAAAAGGAGAGTGAAAGCAAATGCTGGGATTATGAAATGCATTCTATAGCCGTCTATATACACAAGCTTACTCTTGATTCCAACACAAACATAGATTTTACAAAGTGTGTGTGTGTGTGTAAGTGTTCCATGCACTGCATGATTTAGGGATGTAGGGATGTATCCTGATGAAATCTGCATTTTTTTTTTTTACATGTGAAAAAAACGTGAGTTGCTAGCATTAAACACATCTTTAGGAAACTGACGCTGCCCTTGCAGCTGCACATAGTCTTATCTCTGTAGGCTGTAGCAGCAGCAAATTGTGGGCATAATAATTGCAACAGCTTATGATGAAGACAAAGAAAGACAAAGAGGAACTGGGCTATCTATTGAAAAAGAAAGCCGAGAAAAATGGCGAGTCATGATTTAAGGCAAGAAGACGGGAGGTCCAGGGTACACTCAGAGATCAGTATGTACTCCGAGGAGCTTCTGTCTGGACTGCCTCCCCTGTAGTATTCACATTGTGTTTGTTTTCTATTATTCCTTCAGTTGACATTCAGCAGACTTGCAGGGCTGTGCTGTCTAAGTATGTTACTCTAAATGCAGGTTATATTTTTATTTATCAAATCTAGTGTAATGCTCATGTCTGTGTGCTTGTATGATTGATGCACTGCACAGCAGACAGATTATTGGAGAGCTAGTGTTGGCTGGTGCCATCAAATTTGTTCAAAACCAAAAGGACTTACCCAGATGCTGCTTTCTACCCTTTCCTTAAGAGTCCCAAGAATTTGCCATTGAGAGAGCACTTTTTGTAGTAAGCATGGTTTTCATGCTAGAGAAAAGATTGAGCTACAGTGCTTGTTTTTTTTTTTTTTTTTTTTTTTTAATGGAATCTGTCTTGTTCCCATTTATCACATGAGTCAAGTGCCTTTGATCCACAAACTAAACATGGAATAAAAACAGCGGCGAGGTGAGTCAGTTGCCACTTGAGGCCTGGTACTCCCTTAAAGTGGTGTTGCAGTGTGGGTAAGAAAGGGTGTGGGAGACGGGAGGGGATGAAGACAACAGAGCGAGAGAATGATGGGCTGTGGGGAAAATGTATTGAAAGTGACAGATGAACAGAACTTGGGTAGCCGTTCTCCTGCAGCAGCTGTGACCGCTGCCATCGCTCCGACAGGTGTCAATTAAGAATTACTGCTGAGGCCCTGCAGTCATTTTTTTCCTGCCCAGCTGTCTGTTCCTGTGGCTTTTTGAGACTAAACACTTTACCCTTGTCACTGCGTTAGTGCTAAGCCACACGCTCCTCTGAAAATGGGAGCATGGTGGGCACACTAATCGATATTAGTGTGCCCACTGATTGATATTATGTATTAGCAATTATTTTGCCTATTGATTTAGTGTAAAGCAGAGACTCCCAGTGTGTTATAAGCCACTGAATATATGTAGGTACTGTAGACACAGCGTAGCACACACACTATTCTTAGAAGCACATACACATGTCAAAGTTTAATCTTAGAAGGTGCCCAGATAACAAACTATTTAGATAAACAAAAATTTTACTATCTTTATAACTTAATAATCAGATTCTAAATAAAGCCAAGTGAGATTATAGAAATCTCCTCTGTAACTAACTGTTGTGTGACTTTGCTAAAATCAAGTGTGATTTTGTTCTCAGTCATATGTCAAAATGAGACATTGCCTGCTGTAGAGCTCTGTGACTGAATTTGAGTATTTTATGCTTAAGTACAATATGACGTGAAATTCTTTGTTCTCGAATGCTAGACTTCCTTTTACCTCTCATAATTCCAGCAACAGTCGAAATGTTTAGTCAGTTAATTGTAAAAGTGATTGGCTAATCAATACTAATGCTGGCTTTTAATTAGCTCAGTTTTTGTTAAGGTTGTTAAAGGGTAGTGTTAACGTACTAAAACCTGCTACCATTTTTTTTTGGGGGGGGGGGGAGACAACATCAAATGCAGAGTATGAGGAGAAATTATTACTTTTTGGCTGAGGTATTGTAGCAGAAATTCTACTTAAGTTCCAAAACAAAAAAGAAATTGCAAAGAAAGGTTGCATCAATTCTTCAAACCAACCACCAACCCTAAACAGCCTGGAGGATTTAAATATTATTACACATACTAACTATACACTGATGGTGTTTTGGAATATATTCGTTTTTTTTCCTCTACAGCTCTAAAGAAAGGCACCTTTGCTTGTGCTGCATGTAGATAATGTGCAAAAACTACCAGGAGCCAGTGCTTTCTGTGATGAGAAGAACAATACAGTTTGTTTTGTTGTGTGCTAACTGACGAAAGGTTGCCTCAGCAGATCCAAACAGCAGTCAAGGAAGTGGATAAAACTCAAAGGATAAAAGTTTCTATTCCTAAAACAGTGTTTATTTCATCCTTGGTGTTTTGAGAAGCAGTGAATATCACTCGTGGGCACTAGTTTACAGCAGATAAGCCACCTGGGAATGGGTATAGTTAACACTTTGTCCTTGATGCTGGGGAAGGTCAAACTGCAGCCTGTCGAGGTACCACTGCTATCTCTTTCCTTCTCCTACTTCTTCATCTTTATCTCAGCCTACTCCCTCGTTCCTTCTCTCTCTATCTCTCTGCTCATTTTTTGGGATTACTGGCCCCTTCTCTCTCCCTATAAGCCTTTTCTCATCTTCCTATCTGTCATCAATCTCTATCTTAGTGACTTAATTCTTTTCTACTCCTGCTCATATTTTCTTTCATCTTCCTCCCCGTCTCTTGCCCTCATCTATCGCTCTCTCACCGGATGCTCAAGAGTCAGTGAACTGGTTACAAGAACATGAACTCGACATCTGAAAAGAAGAGCGTAATACTCTCCTCTTTCAGGCCCACTGGCCTTGTTCTCATATTTTAAGAACCACTTTTTTCTGTAGTCTGATTTCAGCGACATCCTGCAGTCACACTGCTGAGTTGTATAAATCCAGTGGTCACAGGGCAATAAAGTCTTGTGTCATCTTCTTTGAAGTCTGAACACATGACTGTCACATATTTTCCTAGAGCAGTTTCCATCCCCATTAAGCAGACAGTTTTCCTGTGCAACATGCTTCATGGATGAGAATCAAAGAATATTTTGTTAGTGTTGGCACTATTCAGTTTTGTTGACGCTTTCATTTAAAGGACACTCACTGACCACATTTTGCTTGGGGTTATACAGAACTATGTCTAAACGGTCATCAGCTTCAGTGCACCAGTGAACGTGCAGTTAAAAGGGGATATAACATCTCGGGATCCCACCCAATTTAACAACACCACATGCAGTGACAGTCACGGGGGGTATAAGCTTAGCTCTGTCCCTCTAAGTCGTCGTGTCTCAGAGAGAGCAGCAGGAGGCCTGTTGTACACCCAAACGTCGCTTCTGTCAGTATTTGTTAGGCTGTTGTGTGAGGGACGCCAATCTATCTAGCTCACTGACGTGTCCACCTAAGCGTCTGTTTCTGATGATCGGGCACTGTTACAAATATGAATTATCACAAAATTATCTTAATTGGCATTAGATGTGGATTAGACGTGCTTATACTGCACCTTTACCTCAGGTGGGATGAGGAGTTCGAAGTCTCTCAAATGGTTTGTTTTTCTTCAAAGGCAGCACACAAATGCCCAGGACCACTATAAAACATCTCTTTTCTGATTTGTTTTGGGTTTTTTTTCTGGATAAAGTCCTTGTTGTAAGAAAATGGTTAAGAATCGCCATCTCCTTCCTTTTCATCTTCCATTTTCCTTCCTTCTCCTACCAGATTTGAAGGAAGCTGCATCCTCCTCATTGAAAGCAAAGAAGTTCTTCCCTCTGCTGCTGGAGGTGGGAGGTTTGAAGCTTTAAGTGCTGCTGCATATCCTATTTTGGTGAGGGGGGGAAAAAGGGACTGTATAAGTCTGAAGTGTCCTCAAGGTTTTACAGCCACTACTCTGTGTAAAACATGTTACTTCATTATGTGATTACTGGATTTGCGAATGAAAAAATGTAACGTGATTGTTTTAAATCTGGATGGAAAAAATCTGTATCTATTCAAAACCGTGAGAAGTTTGTTTGTGTGTTGTTGATGGTCATGACTACCTCCTAGAAATTTTCAAACACAAAACCACGAAAGCCTTTTACCTACTATATATTTACATTAGTATTATTCACCTATACCTTCTACATTAGCTGCTAATTTTTGTGACGGTCTGTTCACGCATCTGACTGATCTTGCTGAATAAGTACAGTATATTTTGGATTTTATCTGGCCACATTTCCAGTTCAAGTTTGAGTTTGTCAATCATTTTCTATCTTAGTGTAAAGTACATTTTCTATGTAAAGCAGTTCTTTGTATTCTCATTTAATAACTTTATTCTTTTCCTGCATTGCCTCATAGTTTGAGCCTCATTCTTAAACTTCTCCGGCTTAACAATGTCTGCTGTCAGATTTTAGGACACAGACAGAGAGCCCAGAGAAAGGTATGCTGTAAACACTGCATTAGATGTCAGATGTGACTCAGGAACAGCTTTTCTTGCAACAATCAGCTAAAGACATGCTTTACACAGAATAAATGTTTTTTTCCCCATGAAACTGAATATTTAAATCCAGCATTGAGCATGTTTATGCAGCTAGAGATCAACATTGATAACTACAGGCAGTTTTTAGTTTGGCTATGACTTATAATGAAAACATAATTAGTTGTGCCCAGTCAAAGGATAATTTGTATTTCAACCGAAAGATTTAAAGCATGTTATTAAATAAAACAAAAATGTAAGTGTTTATGTCTTCTTAGTAGGGCACTTTTTTTTTTATTTGAGCTAACGCTATGAAATTTTCCTTTTAATCATAATACAGAGAAGACAATGGAATTTAGTTTGCTGAACGGCATCAAAAAATATCATTACTAGCAAAGCACATTCAACAATCATAATGTCTGGTCTTTTGAAAATACCTCACATATACGCAACCCCCCACTTCATTTGATTATAATACAGGGCTGTATTAATTCACCCTCCAAATACCATCGTGTGCTCTTTGGATGGTAGCCCCCCCCCACCGCTATAAATTTGCTAGGGCCTCAATACCTACAGCCCGCTCTGGCAGAGTGAGACCAAATCAAGGTCAGCAGAAGGAATAACATGTTTTCTAACATATAACATGTCTGAAACTGTTAGTTAAAATTGTTCAAGCTGCTCAAGGGCTTGCACTTATCATCGACTTTACACTTTAGTCAATTATCCTGTTACCTTGTTAAACTTTCTCTTCTCTTTTATATGACGTGAAGTGCCTAAACAGGCTGGTATCTGGAATTTTGCATTAAATGGATTTGGGCTTTCTTCCTAGAAGAAGAGAAGAGAAAATAATACATTTAAGAACTCCTTTTCTATAAAGAGTGTTATCACACTTTTACGTAAGTAACAACACAAGCTAGGTCTCAGCATTAGGTCTCACCCAGTCTCACTCAGCTCACTTTCATTGCAACTATAAAGCCAGTATAACCTTTCCTATAAAGGTTGTGCAAAATAAGGGAATCTTTAGGATTACTACACTTCAGACAGAAAACTAACCCCCTGACTTGACAAGCCTATTGAATAGAAGCTGGTTTACAAGATATTCTCACACATCCTTTAACTGTTTCTAACTATTTCTTTTTTCTGATGTGGTAGCAGTGCTTATGCCACAGTTCTAAAATGTGAACCCCTCCACTTGATATTTGAGATATTTTATGTATATTGGAGTTCAAAGCCTACATGACCAGGGCTAAAGAGTAATGCAGGACTCGGAGAGACACACTAGTGTCTGCGTGCGTGTGTGTGTATATGTGTGGTGAGAGAGGAGGTGCAGAAAAGAAGCTATGGAAGGAGGGGCATAAAAGGGTGAAAAAAAGAGGAGAGAAAGAGTGACAGCAGACAAAAAAGAACAGTGCAGGAAAGGGAGGGGGGGGGTGAATGAGGGAGTGGAAAAAGAGGAGGCAAAGCAACAGAGGAGTGAAAGAGAAATGACTTGAGGGGTTGAGGGATGGAGAGAGAGGTGAATAAAGCATAAGAGAAAAGTATCAAGGCAATGGAGAAGAAAAGAGGGAGACAGTGGAGGCAGTTGGATAGTAGGGGGAGAGAGAGAGGGGGCGAGGATGTCACCCATGGCTGCCACTCATCACTCACAGCTTAATGACGCTGTTTTTTTTTTTGGTTTTTTTCTTCTCCCGCTTCTTTTCAGTGGGAGAGGGGGAGGGAGTTCAGCCAAATCAAATGGGGTCATCCAGAGTTCACAATCTCCAGGTGGGACTGTCCTCCACCAGGGAAATGTTTGTGGATGTGTGTGGTTGTAAGGACCATGTGGAGTGAGAAAGAGTTCAGTAAAGAAGTTGTTTTGAAAAATGCGTATGCACAAATCTGGAGAGGTTTGTTCAAGTTAGGGTGAAAGTCAAACCTCGTGTGTAAAGTAGAACGAATGAAGAAAGCACCTATTTTAATTTCATATCAGTTTACAGTCCTGTAAACAGGTTTAAGGTTTGTTTTTTCCTGCTTGTCAGCTTTTCATTTTTGCTAAGGTGCAAAGGATTTGTCCAAAGTTTGTGTTCATGTGTTTACACGTGTGTATGTTTAAAGCATGTGTGTTTATGTGTGCGAATGCTCATGTTTGTTTGCAAGAAAACCGCTCCGGCTGTCTCTTGCTTCCTTCTGGGATTGGCTCGATTCCTATTCCACCGTTGGAGTTTTGATACAGTTTGTGTGTGTTTGTGAATGTGATAAGTGTGTGTGCACATGTGTGTATGCTTAGCTCTACTTGTCCTCTCACTCATTCTCGTTTCTGGGAAGCATCAGCCATTTAAAACTGAAACGGCAGGATTTTTTTCCCCCTCACTCTCCTCCTCGCACCAAATTTGGGGAACAGCTGGGGCGGCCATGACGATGATTTGTCTCCCTCTGCCCGTCTGCCTGACAGGTTGAGAGCAAGCACACACACACACACCATCTCAGCAAGACACAGACACTCACTAATAGGCACATACACACACAATTAAACATGGACTCAGTATGAAAGACAGAAACAAACACACTCTCACATACACACAAACTGTAGACACATAACCCTTACAAGAGGCTGTGTTCTCAAGGTGCTGCCAAAACACTCTGATTTCCTTTAGCCTGGGCAGCTATACATCAGCTCGGGGCCTCCCAGTCCGGATGGCAGGGGCTGACAGAATGACATGTGTCATTTATCAAACGAGGGGCGCCAGGCCTCAGGAAAAGAACAGACCGCCGCATGACAAAGCCCCCCGAGAGCCCTCCTCCACTCACAACAAGGGGAGTGTGTCATGGGGTAGACACTGACAAATCTAGAGAGATGGAACATGGATACATGCTGACACCAACACACAAACACAGGAAACACACTGAGATGCACCGTCCGTGCAGATACAAAGCCACAGTCACATTATAGTCGTTTTTAAGTTGTTTTTTGTGCCTTTTTTTTTTTTTAAACTTGTTTAAAGAAAAAATATTTGTAAAACACAAGGAAAAATATATTCTGGATTTTAAAATGCTGGCAGTGGAAAACAAACACACATACCCACACGTACACCCACATATATGTTTTGCTTGCAGCCAGAGAAGCTGCAGCCAAAGCTTCTCCTGTTGCCAGCAGTAGGCCTGTCTGCGTGCCCGTCCTTCTTAATGAACGGTCACTGGCTGCTGAAAGAAACTCTCTTAGTTGGCAACGCTCTTCTATCTCCTTCCTTTCATATCCACGCCACCAAATATGCACAAATCCCTATTTCCTTCGTCCATTATATCTCAGTTTTCTTCATTCCTTTCCTCTCCTCTTCCCTTTCTCTGTTGTGATCCCCGTCTTCCCCCATCCACTCATTCCATAGCATGTTCATTTGTCCTTATGAGCCTAATTTATTTTCTCTGCAAGCTGAGATGAGATGACAGTCATCAGTCTCTCTCCCACACACACACACACAGACACACACCTACCTGACCGCCTGAAAAGCGGACAAGTACACTCTCAAATGAACATAGCTCTATTCTCGCTTTTTATTCTTTTACTCTTTCTATTACACACACAGCCCATATTACCTCACGCTGCTCTGAGGTCAGCTTTGCAGTCCCGTACCCTCTGTTTTACCCCTGTCCCCCACCACCTCCAACCCCCCAAAACCCTCCCATTAACATTACTGAAGATGGATGCGTCTTCATAGTGGAGATTGATTGCGGATATAGAGTTATAGTGCTGTGTGTGTGTGTGTGTGTGTGTGTGTGTGTGTGTGTGTGTGTGTTAGTGTTAGATGGAGGGCACTTTGGGAGGCGGCGTTGGGAGCTGAAATGTGAGGGAGGCAGGCTTTTCTCTCGTTTCCAGAACCTTCCAGCCGTTCGTTGTCTGTCCGCAGTCTGATATTGTGCTCTGTTGAAGGATTACTTCCTCTCTTCCTGCCTCTCTCTCTTTCTGACTGTGAAGCTGTTCGTAGCCATTGTACGTTTGCACACACACAGCAATGCAAAGTCGCACACAGGAACAAATTAGGGTGAGATGGCTACTGATACTAGTCTGCTTGCAGAGGCCAGTACATAATTTACTGACTTTCTCCAGGGACGCTTTTTTGTTTTGTTTTTTTGGGGGGGGTTTCAACCTCCTCCCTCCTATTTTATCTTCCTTTGTCACTTTATTATCACCAGGAGTGGGTAAAAAAAACACAACACATATACACACTGCAAACAGCTGTGTGGTTCACCTCACACTCTTGTTATATATTTTGTTATGTGGCTGTGCTATTCATGATGCCTTGAATCCTGCACAAATGTTGAAATGAAACCGTAGAACTTTAATGGAGTGCCAGACCTGAGCACTGATTCGTCACTTGAGGAGGCAGAATGAAAAAGAAAATGTGGCGATGCATAAAGGATAACGGTTTTGATGGTGCACAATTGCTGGAATTTCCCTTGTGACACATGCCGTTAAAAGCACTAAAATGTTTGGGGATGTTTGGTTGTCCTGAGCAGCCTTTTGCCCCGAGGGTTTGCAGTTCTAATTAATTTCCCTGAAGTGACTTTATGGTTTTTTAACTTATCATTTCTTTGTCTGTCTTTGTGTATGTTGGGATGTAAGACGGGTCTCATAGGTCCCGTTCTTACAAAGTCTCCTCCATTCCTGTGTGCAGGATTGTGTGGCATATCTACTGTTTGGGTTGTTTTTGAATACGTTACTGAGAAGTGCATGAGCTACAGAGGAGCTGATGAAATATTTTATCTAGTAAGATGAAATGGCATGTGTTTGTGGCATCCCACAGTCATAAATCAGACTGTTCTATGGTTTTAAAGCCTTTTACATCAGCATTTCAAACTGCAAAATCTGTTAATTCTAAAAGAAACTCTGTGATAAGTTAATTCTTTGTACAATTTTTGCTTCTTCTTCTTCAAATGTGTTGAACCTTTGGCAGGCTGTCGTGACGGTGATGAGCTTCAGCTAAACCGAGGACAGTCCAAAATGGAAGAAGCTATTAGTTGGTGTAACCTATTAGTTTGAAGCTATTGTAACTTATTAGTATGGCACCGTCTATTCTTATTTCATTTATGTACTCAGAAAACGACACACAAAAGATGAATGGTTGATGGACAAATGCAAGCTATGTTGTCCCTCCCCTCCCCTACAGGCCTTTTTTGACAACCTTGAATTCTGTCTTTAAGTCTCCACCGTAAACTTCTAGAACCAAGTATTTTGTAAACGAGTGGATGAATAACGTGGTGCCACTTCACTGGCTTTGAGGTGCTTCCTTCCTGCAAAAAGTAACTGATCTGATTTATGGAAGTGTGTGTGTGTGTGTGTGTGTGTGACTGTGTGTGTGTGTGTGTGTGTGTGGGCTTGTGTGTATTTTTTCTCTCCCCCCGTGTCTCTTTTCCTTCTCTGTTTTGTTCCTCAGCAGTGTACAAAGTGGATGGCCTCTGTGAATTGAGGGGAGGGCTGACAGCGTGGAGAAGGTTGATTGATGGCTTATTGTGCAACTGGACTCGGCTAGACTGAACTGGTTAGGTTGTGACCCTGTTTTGGCCCTGTGCCCTCTAATTTTCTTCTTCTTTTCTTCATGTTTTTTTTCTCATCTCTCTGTATTTTACCATCTACCTCTGTCACTCTCACACATACTCAGACACGCACGGTGTGTAAATATACGTGTACGTGCAGATCGTACACACACTTCCTCTTTGGGCCTTTTCTCCCCCACCCTCCATCGTTTTTGCTGCACTAAACTCATCATTGTCGCCATCATTCATTCTTGGCTGTTTCCTTTCTTCCTTCCTCTGCCCACTTTGTTTTCTTTGTCACTGCTCCTTCAGGACAGGTTTTGTCCCATGAGTCATTTCATCAGGTTTTATTTTACAACCCCCATTCATTCTGTCCAAAACACTGGCCACTTTCAAGAAATGCAACAAAAATGATCTTAATGCACAAATCCAATGTTATATTGCTTTATTTCTCAGTCAACAATCATTTCTTGAAGTTGCCAACAACCATATTTGACCCATCCAGGAGGGAAAAAGTCAACATCAGCACTATCCTAAACTGTGGTTCAGCTTGTTTTCTTCAGATTTGTTTTCTGCTTCTGTTCTCCACACAACCATAGTGATTTATGGTAATTATCCATCTTTGGGGTCATCCATCAACTGGTTGTTGCTAAGCAATGGGAGCAGCTGTTGTTTAGTCAGGGGAAGCTCCACTGTCAGGGGCAATACAGGTGAATTCAAAGGACAGCATCTATTTTGTTAGTTTTGTGATTTGTGCTTTGTAGATTTAAATATTAAAGCCTTTCTGTCACGTAATGGCCAACCTTGACAAAACCAATGTAAAACAAATAAAATAACCTCTGTTAAATAATTTTAAAATGTCTCCTAAAGTGTAGAGTTGTAACAGAAGATTAAGATAACATGTTGAAGAGGACAAACTTAAAACTAACAACATAAACTATTAAACTATAATCTGACTTATAAGTATGCCAATATTGAAAATTCATTTAGATTGTGAATAACACTGATATTTGCTCAAAAACAATCAGTTTAACAAATGCCATCTGTGTAAGACAGCCTACATTTAATGTAGGCTCTAGTATTTGGCATTGGTTGAATAAATCTCGCACACATCATCTTTAATTAGCATTAGTAATGCTTTATCTGTACTTTGCCGGAAAACAAACCAGATGGTTTGAAATGTCTGTGCAACACCAGAGCAACATTCGATGGTGGGGGGTGTGGGGGCTGGCAGGAAAGTCGAGCAGAAAAGGCTGGAAACTGTGATGGTGATAATCCTATGGCTGTTGTTTCATCTCAGAACAAGCAGGCACTGACAGTTCAGGGAGAAGGTGATTTATAGACCCCGGTCATTATCATGGCATGTCAAAACTGGCTCACAGGAGATCTGAATAAACAGGGACAGAAAACGAAAGAACAAATAAAGGATAACTTTGCAAAGCATTTCAGGAAAGACGTGGGAATCGCTTTCTTTCTCTAGAATCGCTTCCGTTCATTGCAGATCCATTTTGCATGCAACTAAAATTGGGTCTTTTTCTGTCTCCCCCCCCTTCATTTACATATACACTTTTAATGCCATAGTGAAATTAAGCACTGTCTATATGACCCATTTTAAAAGCCTATTAGCATAATAGTTCAAGCAACTGTAGCTTAGTTGGAACATACGGTAAAAGCCCTTAGGACAGTCAACTGTTTCAGAAAGTGCCATTTATTTTTCCTATCAATTCCGTAGATTTTAACTCTAATAACAGAAGCTGCTAAAAATATCTAAAGAGTCAAACTTTAAATGTTGTCTGCACATGTAGCTACCAGCATGACGAGCAGGCTTTAGTACTGGCTGCTTTGTTTTCTTCAACCGGAAGAGTTGTGGAAGCTGAGAAGGTGGATTTGTCCGACACATGAGCTATTAGAAGCCCCAGAGCTGTTTTGCCATATGGTGGACCAGTCCATGTGGGTTAGAGGAGGGTGGGGCCAGGGGGGGCATTAGGTAGACCTTTACGTGTCTGGTCAGGCAAGCTGTGGGTAAAATTGTGGATAGTACATGTTATCCAGGGTAAGATTTCTCTGTTAATCTGGGGAAACAGCTACACAGCTTTAACTCGGAAAGGTTTTGTCTTACATTTATTTTGTAGCACCAATTAATTAAAACGACTATAAGCGACATTTGTGTATATTTTTTGGTGTTTATGGGAAAACTATGAAAAGCTCTTTTAGTCGAACTTTGCCTTTCAGGCTGAGAGGAGACCGTTGGTGTGCCACTTTGCCTCAGTATGTGTCGTCCACACAGTGGTCCAAAGAGAGTGTCAGGTCCTATGAAACCACAGCCACAACTATCCCGAGAGAAAAAAAGAGCAAAAATGAAGAGGACGGGGGAGAGCAAAGGGAGACAGAGATTGCCTGACATACTAAGCATTACCATAATTGGCTTTTCTACATGATAGGACAGTGGAAATAATGTCATTTTATTTACAGCCTTCTCTCTGCTGAAACACACACACACTCATGCACGCCATACAGGTCAATGACACACACTGATCAGGCCTGTCCAAAGCCATCAGAGGTGAGTGGCAGGGAATGGAGGGGCCTGTGACAAAGCGAAACGGGAGAGAGAAATAAGACTGCCATGCCAGAGCTCCTACTTTGAAGGGCCACTAAACTGTGCGAGGGAGCCTCTCTGGCCGCCCCACTCCAAATGCAGTGCTCGGCCACGCAGGCTAAATCAGCAGGGTGAAAGCTGGTGGAATTGGACATTAGCACTTCAAATGAGAGCTGGGATTGCCCTCTTCTCCAAGACAACATGAATAAATGAAGCTTTAGAGGGGAAGCTGTGTTCTGTGTGTATGAATAAAAAGTGGAGGCCGGGGGAAGTGTTGTGTTCGTTATCTCATCCCGTCTCAAGTTATTTCTTAGGACTGGTCAAGATGTCTGATACCAACCTAACTGTTGCTTGATTTGTCACTAATAGAAACATATTCTTATGTTTTGTGTTCTTGCACAACCAAACTCCGACCAAACTTCACTTTCAGTAAAATAAATGAATTCAGAATTCTTTGTTTATGTATTATATTAATGCATTATATTATGCATTCCCTTATTTTTATTATATTTCTACAAAAGTTAGTTTAAAAAGGCAATCAGCAAAATCCACACATACCTCAATACAGACTAGGTAAAATACACTGAGTTTACTGCCATGCTTTCAGTGCCAGAATTTGGTACAGTTTTTGCTTGCACCAGTATTTATTGTGCAGGTTCAAGAAATGTGTGTTGTGTGACAAAGTCAAACAGAAAGACAAAGAGAGACAGACAAAAAACTGTGGGATGTCCTACTATGGAGTCATCTGTCCGCCACAGAAAGTCCTGGACTCTGGGCACATCAATAGTGACGGGCTCCTCTCCACATACAGATGGCTTCGCTTTCCCTTGACCAGCCACATTGCATCCTTGCTTGCACCTGACACACTGTGACACCGAAGGCGCACACACATACAAAACACACACAATTGATGAGCTAGTTTACAAGCACAAACTCACGCGCACACACGTTGCAAAAATGTAACTGATTTCTCTCCTGATATTTCATACTTAGTTTGCACCGTGTTTTCTTTTTTGTCAGATATTTACACGAGCACACACACACACACCTAGCCCTCTTGTTCGCTGGCCTAAACACATCCTTTCTCCTCTCTTTTCAAAACTTCCCCTCTTTTTTCCCCTATCCTCCCTGAAAGCACAAAGTGGGCTTACGTTTTTTGACTGACAACCACAACAGACACCTCTACCCACTCTCCTCCCCTCCACCCTATTTTAATCCCCTCCCTATCCGTCTCTCCCTCCCCTCTCTTCTTCCTCTTTTGTTCTGAGTGACGCTCGAAAGGCGCCGTGTCAGCATCTTTTCCATCTCTGATTGCCTTATTAGCCGGCGGTGGCACCCGCAGCTTTTCTGACACAGATGGTGAAGGAGGAGGCCCGAGCAGAAGGGAAAAATGGCTGACTTGTGTTTGTTGTTGTTACTCTCCCCTCCCACCTCTTCTCAGGCTTGTTTACGTGGACACTGACACCCAGAGCTGACACTGACACACTCCTGACACTGATGCCTGTCAAGGCAACATACGGAGGTTGACAAGGAAAGACTAGAATTTAGTGTTGGTGTGCTTTTTGTGTGAATGTGTGTCTGTACAACTGTGAGATTTCTCACTTTGTCAGCTAAGCTGTTTTGTCTTTAACTACTCTCACCACATTGACTTTGAATAGTTTCCATTTTGCATTTATTTCAATACTGTGGGCTGAATCGTGATTGGGAGGAAGAGATGGGTTGAATGAAAGCCCTATAGCTGCTTTGGCAAAAGGTTAAAATCTCCTTATTTAGTGAATAATTCAATTGAATTATTGAATGAATGATTTCATTGTATACTGTGTATAATTACAAGCCTACAGTTAGGAGCAAAACTAGCACAGGAATGCACAGTTTAATTAAAAGGAGGGAGGTTGTATTTTGAGCATGTACATTCATTCTCCCACATTCACACACATACAACGCTGAGAGCTGCAGCTGTTGGACCTCCAGCTTTTCCCAGACAGCAGTAACTGGCACCTCACAAACATCAGGTATTATGTCCATTCCGATTATGGGATAGAGAGCTACATGCTGTTTGAAGCTGACAGCACATCTGCCTTCTCACTAGAGACTGATTCTGGCATCTCAGACAAGCATCTTGAGAGGGATGGATTGGGGGAGCTGCCTTAGCATATTTAACCCACTATTTTTCCCACTCCTGCTTTTCTGCAAAACTTCCCCCTTAATCTGCTTCCGAGCTCACAAATAAACCTTTTTCCTTTGTGCTATTGCCATGCTGCAACGTTATTACAGTTCCATGCATTGTCACTTCTTTAATTTTTAAGCTTTGACAACTAGAATTTAAAATAATTTTATTGGACATTTTGAGGTTTTGGCAACAAATGATTTGTGAAAATTGTAGACAATTACACAAAGAAAGAAAGCAGCCATTTTCCATTGATTTTTATAAGCCTCTCTCCCTTCTGTTAAAATGGCACACTTGATGCTGTGAGTATACTCGGGGAGCACAGGCAGTAACAACACTGCTTGTCATGTCCACTGGCCGTTTCCTAGCATCACGCTGTGAGGACTTCCACAGCCAATGCCAAGTTGACTCCAGCCAACCATAGCTTGGCAAGGCTGATGCAGCTGGCATTTTCCACTATCTCTTACATGTGAATCCATAGTATTCGTGGCATATTGGGAAAATAGAGCAAATCAAAATCAGGTACAGTCTCACTTCAGCAGCAAAATAGACAATGAAATGTTGTAATATTGTAGACTTTCTGGCTGCAGGCTGTTTTGCATTTCAGTTTGCTGATGAGGAAAAAAGTTATATAAACAAAGATACTAAAATGCTTGCAAATAATACAGCACATTCATCTTATCCTCCATTTTTGTTGTAATCCAAGGATTTGTTTTCTGCATAATTTGAAATTTTGCTTGCTGATTTATTTATTTATTTTTCTATCTAAACTCTGCAAACATTTCTGTTCAGGCCACCTGTGCTCTTTACCCTAGCTGAGTTGTTGGTGACGTAAGCTTCATTAGGCAGTTTGACAAGAAGTAGCCCCTTGCTAAATTGTGATTGCTCATGATTTTATTACTGCAGTCCAGTGTCAAGTGCTGGAAGTATGCAAACATTCTATCACTCTAATATGTCAAAAATATGTCTGTAAATACCTAATTTCGCATTTTCACTCTGTTTTGTTTTTCCAGCTTACGGACCTGAGGATGACTTTAAAGTGGGCAAGACTGATGAAGATGAACATCTTCAGGATGATGGCCTTTCACTGGACGGTCAAGATGCAGACTTTCTGTTTAATGATGATGAGGATGGAAGAGACCACTATAGCTGCCAAAACTCTCCACTCAGCAATGGCACAAACCCAGATGCTGGGTACGCCTCTCCACTCAGCACCACCAGTGAACAACTGGTGGACTTTAAGACCACATCTCCCTTTAATGATGGTCAGGACAAGGTAAAGGAGACGCTAGGAGAGAGTGAATCTATCAATGGCCTCTCACTACAGGACAGTCTGGCAAAAATGAAAGCTGTCTATGCAAACCTGATCTCTGATGCCTCCTGGTCAAGCATTGCTTTGGACGTGCTTAAAAGTAAACAAGGAAATAATTTTGAAACTAGCAATGGCAATGGGAGCAGTCACAAAGGGAGCAATGGGTTCCTGAACAGTCATAGCCCGGGCAACATCCATTTGAAGAGCAGATGTAGCAGTAACAGCACTTCAGTAAGTACTAATGTTAGCACCAGCATTACCAACACAAGAACAGTGTCAAGCAACACTGGCACTGGTGTAGGCTCTGGCAACACGGGAGGATTAGCCTATGACTGGCACCAGGCAGCGTTGGCCAAAACTCTACAGCATACACCATACCAGCTCCTTCCTGAGCCTAGCCTTTTTAGCACCGTGCAGCTTTACAGGCAAAATAATAAGCTCTATGGCCCCGTGTTTACTGGTGCTAGCAAGTTCAGGTGCAAGGACTGTAGTGCAGCCTATGACACTTTAGTTGGCTTGACGGTGCATATGAACGAGACGGGCCACTATCGTGATGACAATAAGGACACAGAGGATGATCGAAGCAAGAAGTGGTCCAAGCCACGAAAGCGTTCCCTTCTGGAAATGGAAGGCAAGGAAGATGCCCAGAAAGTTCTTAAATGCATGTACTGTGGTCACTCTTTTGAATCTTTGCAAGACCTTAGTGTTCACATGATCAAAACAAAACACTATCAGAAAGTGCCTCTCAAAGAACCAATGCCAGCCCTAACATCAAAGCTGGTACCCCCAACCAAAAAACGAGCATTTCAAGAATTGATGTCTCCTAGCTCGCCGGAGTCTGTGTCATCTGGGATACTGCTGGGAGAGTCCCCCAAAGACCAAAAAGTGGCCAATCCATATGTCACTCCTAACAATCGATATGGTTACCAAAACGGTGCCAGCTATACTTGGCAGTTTGAGGCACGCAAGGCACAAATTCTTAAATGCATGGAGTGTGGCAGTTCACATGACACACTGCAACAACTGACAGCACACATGATGGTCACAGGACACTTTCTCAAAGTAACCAATTCGGCTTCTAAAAAGGGTAAGCAGTTAGTTTTTGATCCTGTCATTGAGGAGAAAATCCAGTCAATTCCACTGCCACCAACGACCACACGATTCCCAGCATCCAATGGGAAGTTACAGTCTGACTCCCCAATGGAGCCCGCTAGCCCTGAAAGTAAAAACGATGAAAAAAAAGGTGAAGAGTTGGACGAAGAAAGAATAGAAGCTAGGGAACAGGGCAAAAAAATAAAAGAGGAAAAAGAAGAGAGCCCAGACACTGCTGATAAACCTGGAAAGACCAGATCTTACCAATATCTGAGAGAAGAAGACTTGGAAGAGACACCTAAAGGTGGCTTTGATATCTTGAAGTCTTTAGAGAATACAGTTTCAAGTGCGATCAGCAAGGCTCAGACAGGAACACCGACTTGGGGTGGATACCCCAGCATTCATGCAGCCTATCAGCTCCATGGATCCTTGAAGTCTACTTTGCCTTCTTGTTCACAGGTTCAACCTTTATTTAGCAGCAACACTTTAAAGGTGCTGTCCTCTGATTTGGGTACACTTATCCATTCACCAAATAGCTCATCTCCACCTCCAAGCCACAAGAGCAATGTGCTGGCAATGGAGGAGCTGGTGGAAAAGGTAACAGGAAAAAGTTCATTAAATAATGAAAAAGATGAAAAATCTGTAGAGAATAAGTGCAGGTTTTCAAAGTCACCGTTGCCAAATCCAAAGGACAAACAGGCTTCGCCCAATCCAGAAAATCTGTCAAAGGCCGTCAAAAATACTGCAGTAGAAGGTCTTACTGAGTCAAGAGGCAAAGAGGAAGAGCAGGCAAAGAGTAAAGTGGATACACAGATTAAGTGTGAAGTAGATTCCCCCCAAAAGCCTGCAAGCAATGGCTGCAACAACCTGAGCATTATCACTGATCACTCGCCTGAGCAACCACTTGTCAACCCTCTTAGTGCTTTGCAATCTATCATGAACAACCACTTGGGAAAAGCTGCAAAAGTAGCCACCCCCTTCATAGACCCCTTTTCAATGCTTTATAAGCTCAGCAGCAACTCTGCTCAGATTAAGTCAACAGAGGCTATGAGTCAGTACCCTGAAGATGAGGATGACCAACCCATGGACTTGACCAAATCCAAGAACACCAATGGAAGTACAGCTAAGGCTGCTGCTTCTACACCAAACAGCAACAGCGGTAACAACAGCAAACCAGTCTTCAAAACATTCTCTCAGTCTTCATCTCCACCCCCACGAGAAAATGCTTTGATGGATATTTCCGACATGGTAAAAAATCTGACTGGCCGTTTGACACCAAAGTCCACAACCCCATCATCTATCTCTGAAAAATCTGACATCGATGGCTGTAACTTCGATGACAGCTTGGAGGAGCTGTCTCCCATCCAAAGACGGAAAGGCCGACAGTCAAACTGGAATCCACAGCACCTACTGATACTCCAGGCCCAGTTTGCCTCCAGTCTTAGAGAGACATCTGAGGGGAAGTTTGTAATCAGTGACTTAGGACCACAGGAAAGGGTCCACATCTGTAAATTCACTGGTCTCTCCATGACTACTATTTCACATTGGCTGGCCAATGTAAAATACCAGCTAAAGCGTACAGGGGGCACTAAGTTCCTAAAAAATATTGACTCTGGCCAGCCTCTCTTTTTGTGCAGTGATTGTGCATCCCAGTTCAGGACTCCCTCCTCCTACATTCACCATTTGGAGTCCCATCTTGGGTTTACCCTGAAGGACCTCTCAAAGCTATCCATAGACTTAATAGAGCAACAACCAGTCAGCAGACTAGAGGACAAGACTTTCAGTTCCTCTGCACTCACGTTAGACGACACTGGTTCAATAAATCAGTGCAAACTGTGCAATCGGACATTTGTGAGCAAACATGCAATCAAATTGCACCTTTGCAAAACACATGGAAAGTCACCCGAGGACCATCTCATCTTTGTGAAAGAGTTTGAAAAGTTTGACAAACAATGAAGTCAGATAAAGCTGATAGCATGACAGATTCCTGTTGCACTATAATTCTAAGCTACAATCTGTCACAACATATAGTGCCACAACTGCATTGAGTATTGTTAGTAAATATAATGTAATGAAAACACAGTAGCTTCAATACCACATACCTATTATTCAGTTATTCATAATTGGGGGGGGGGGCTTACACTGCAGAGGCTCAAAGCTGTGCAGAGGTGGTTCTAGGGGTGGCAGGACTCCACTACCCACACACCCCCACCCCCAGCTGCAGGTACCCGTGACAATATTTACATGAACCAATACAATTTTTAAAATATCATATTCATAATAATATTAATAAAGAATTTGTGTAAACAGAATAACCTTTTTATATGAAAAGTTTAAGTTCCCAAAAAGTCTTTAGAAAATTCAGAAATCATAGCCTATTTACGTCCACTGGTGGCATGTGCGCTGTGCCCACCCCTGTCAAAATGGTCTAAAACCGCCACTGAAGCTGTGATACGAGGTGGAATTTTTTGTGACACAGAAGTATCAACTTGGTGCAACGGCCATGGCACTATGTAGTCACTGACTTATTGTGGCTTTTCTAATGCACTGCGTCTTATCTGAGCCTTTGGGAAACGTCATTCTGTTGTCTACAAACTGGACCATGCTCTTATTTTGATCAGTTTTTTGAAGGATTTTTTTTTTTCTTTTTTTGTGATCTATTTCTCAACATAACTTGCATATTATTTATGACATTGTTTCTGCATGGTTTTTTTATGTAAAGCAGTGAGCATATGTCTTCTGAAGTTCAAACCATGGTAACAAAACTGATATCCCTCTTTAACTAAGTTCGGATACAGCAGTTCAGATGAAGGTAACACAGTTATAACCATGTGAAAGATGGTGTTCTAAAATGTTGATGATTTCAGCACTTTAAGTCTAAATTGATGAATACCTGTATGGATAGAGCGACAACACATCACTGTTTAAGTTTAAATCAAGATCAACATGGGATTTTTAGGGACTACCTATAACATGGTTTTGTATTTGCCATAACTTCACATAAATTCTTACAAAATGTTTAGGATCTTTGTTTCTCTAGTTAAGCATAATTCCCTGGTCGTTTCAAAATGTACAGTATTTGCATTAGTAGGCTACCAATTTTATTATTGTGAAGCTACAGTTGTACAATTAATGAAGTTTAAAACTTAATGTATAAATAATCAGCAAGTATGTATACATGTGTCAGCATACCTTGCTCTTAACGTTCAACATTATTTGTACTGTGTGCATTTTTATAATGTTATTTTTTAGACAAATATGGGGAAAAATATATAAAGCAACAGAATATTGTTGGACCACGATGCACTTTTTCAGTGAAAAGTTGGTCCTTCAATTTGGTTTACATAAAATGACAGATCTTTACTGGCATCTGATCTGATGCATGGTACTGTAGATAACATTGGAGAACATTCTCCAAGTTTTATTATCATCCCAATTATTCAGAATGGCATTCTTTTATCCTAAGTTGTAAAATAAACTCCATGTGTTGGATTAAATTGCGTGTTGTTTGAGTGATTTTGGCTGCATGCTTGACATTTGGGTTTTCATGGTGGCATACCCTTTACTCCACTTAAGCATAGGGGTGCAGAGCACTAGGGTTTTTTCAATTATCTTAAAATGACAGAGCTCTAATTTTCTGATGCCATTTTTAGCATCGACTGAAAAAGTGAATCCACTTAAGTGGTCACTATGTTGCAGGTTGATGGCGCCTTTATGCCCGATTGCTGTGAAATGTCATTCCTGCGACCCATCATCAGCATCATAAAATATAAACCAGTGTGACGGCCTGGATTTTGATAGCCGTCTGATGTGCTCCACTTTGAAGATGACAAACAGCTGGTCTCACTTCTTCTGGATCTGGCTTCTTCTCTAAATGAACTCTTTCTCATTGTTCCAATGGGACTGGGGGCTCAAACAGGGATTTTGAACAACTCGCATTACAGTAGGTTCGAATCTACCATTCACCACTTCTATTTTCAGGGAGGATTCACTGTTCTGATTTAACTGAGCCAACATCTTGCCTTGCTTTATTGTGAGAAACACAGCAAAAGCCACATAAAATGCTCAAAAAGAAGACTGTGCCACACTCTGAACCATTTCCAGGTCCCAGTGAGGGAGCAGTCGTGTTCCTACTGTGAGCCAGATCTCTTCTTAAACTGATGAGCAGCTGCCATAAGAAATGAAGTCTGTTTGAAATAATGTCCCCAGCAACAAGTTTTAAGGATGTCAATATCCTTGCAGGGTCAAGATCTAGCATGGGTGCTCAGTGTCATCAGCTGCCAGACAGAGCTTGAGTACCCTGGATGAGGATAAGAGCTTCTTCCAGACTGGGTTCCCTCATTGCTTTGTAATTGATAGGAAGGGTCTGAATGGGAGAAACAGACTGCAAGGTTTGCGGACAATGCTGGGCTATTGAGTCAGAGCTGTGTGGGGAACCAGCCCAGGCCAACTGGCTTCTAATGCCATTGGCTGACAGAATTAACTATCAAACTACCAGAGGTCTTATGTATGTATGTATGCATATTGACCAGAAAAAAAAAAAGAAAGTAACATTTTAAATGCAGAATTCATGGCACAGCTGCTGTATGTGATTGCATTAAATTGTACAGGTACCAAATAAAGTGGCCAGTGAGTGAAGAGTTAATGATATAAACTATAATATTAAATGTAATGAAATTAAATGCATGTCTAAAACGATACCTAAAAACAGAATAGTACTTTACACTATTTCAATAAGCCATAAAGTAGTAGTATTATTCGTCATGAAATCTCTGTCTGGACTTAAAACATGGTAGAGTTTAATAACTTTAAATAACCTGGGAATACTACTTAAACACCACTGTTACATTATACATCTTAAATAAATCATGCATTAACTTGATTTCGCTTTATTATATCACACCTCATTAGTCTCACCTCGTCGGATAACCAAACCTGGATGACTGAGAATCTTCACCGACATCACACCTCATAGTATACCAGACATTACATGATATTATGATAGTAATGGAAAAGTAATAAAGGAAATCCAGAAAACCCTTCTGACAGTTCCAGGTGCTGCTGCAGAGTCCAAAGCTAAACAGAGTATTCATTAAACGCCGACATGTGAATCCTCACTGAGACACCCCACTACTTCACTTTTTCTTTTCTGGCTGCTGCTGCGTTGTCTTTCTGCAGGGTCCAGACCTACTGGTCTGTGCTGCCGCCATTTCCATAAAACTAGATAACAGTAAATCTGTTCTTCTGGGCTTGTCAGAAAGTCTGCCGGTATCTTAATATTAGCAAGGTTCCCTGTGGCATTCAGAAGCAGTTGGCAGTCTATGCAGGTCAAAATGATTTGTAACGGAATGTAAATAAACAACATATTCAATAGTGAAACGTAGTGTTTGTTTTTAAATGCACAGCAATCCGCCAAATTAACATTTCATAGAATAAAAAAATTGTGGTTTTAATAAAAAAGATGTTTATCTTATAAATGCTTATGTATCATTGTGTTAACTACCTGTCAGCACATAAGGTGGTAAAAATCAGCTTCAACTTTACACACATTTGACCCTTTTTGTTTTTCTTAATTACTGTAATTGTTTTACCATAATGACCATAATCAGTATTGTTTAAAATATGTTTCCCTAGTGGAGTACTTTACTTTTGTACTGTAAATTTTACATAATCTGCTTAGTACTTCAGTAAAAGATTTGAAGTGGTACTTGTATTGGAATTTTTTTTGTTGTTCAATACTTAGACATGTACTCTAGTATTGAGTTCTTCTACCACCTCTGCACACAGTGTATCATATTTTGCTGTGTATAGGGCTTTGTAGCCGCAGACTGATGAGAGTGGTCATGCTGACTTTTGTCCTCAATGACATTATTAAGACCACCAGTGCTAATGTTCAGGTTGATCAGTATATGCTCATTTGTGATTTTCTAAATGTCCTAATACATTGAAAAAGAGGCATGTTTACCCCTTGTTTTGCATCACATATTTGTTTTACAACACAATAAGTATTTAGGAATTGAGATGATCAATTTGCTCTAAATTTAAAAAAGCAAAACATTTTTCCCCATTGTTGCTTGATATTGTGCTCATCGGTTTGGCTCATGCAGTGCTGCAGTTCAGCACCTGGGATCTTTTACTACTGAGCCAAACTTCTTTAAAACTGTTGTAATACATGCAGAATGGAGTATGGAAGATGCGGCAACCAGAATTTTAAAAACAATTATCAGATTTTAATTAATTTAAACACAGGGCAGTTGTCCACTCCCTCTGTCTACTTTTTAATGAGCAGGAACAGATAACGCAACAACATTTCTGGATCTTGTTTATATATGGTTGTTCATTTGCATGGTAGAGTTTTAATTTGCATTTGTGGATCCACTCGTGGTGCAGTGGTTTTTACAGGTGTTTATAATACTGTTCTGAATCTTCTGTGAATTGCTTATAGACCATGGACTTCACCAGTTTTCAACTTGCTTTCTATAGCTTTTAGTTTAGAGTGTAAATGTACATGCATCCTCCTTATTTCCTTAAGACTCGGCTGCTCTGGGATGTTTTTTTTTTTTTTATATACCCAATCATGATACTAATGTGTTGTCAATCAACCTCAGTGGTGTGACATGTTCCAACAGGATTTTTCTTTTTTTAAGCATTACACACCTCCAGTCTTTTGTTGCCCCTGTCCCAACTTATTTGAGACATGTTGCTGGCGTCAAATTAAAAATGAGCAAATGTGTTTCAGAAAACAAACTAAATTCTAACCATCAACATTTAATATGTTGTCGTGTTGTAAATAGTACTCACGGGAGTAGTAGTTGTTGTGGTGAGTTATACAGTACATGGAATTTATGTTTACAGTATGCAGCAGAGAGCATGACTGTGACATCTTATGCACATTTTGGTTCCATTTTAATATAGTTTTAAGTGAATGAGAGGTTCTTCAGTTGAGACTCCATGACAAACCCCAAATTGGTGAATGTATAAGAACAATTTCAAATAGAGACATAATTCCTTTAAGGGAGAAAAGCGAATAAGACATAAAATAGATCAGGATTTGACTTTATGCTTTAGAATAGAGCTAAGCTTTATAGTTCAGCTAGTGAGACACCTGATAAAAGAGGCCATGGCATGTCTCCACTGAAGGTATTTAAGTAGACATGCTCCCACCCCACGCAGCCTTTGAACACTAGCCCAAGGCATTTTTCCCAAGAAACAATATAGTTCCAGTGGCTCACAGCATGCTCTGTGCAGTGAGGAAAAACGAGACACAGCAGTGAGAAGTGTCACATACAGTAAAAGTCACATATAATAGATGGCAACATGCAGGAGCATATTCCACCGAAAGTTAATGTTAAGGAAGACTGATCCAATGCATACACTTGCAACAATATATACACATGCAAGCACCATATAACACCTTCACAAGCAGGACCTACAGAGTTATGAACGTGAAGCATCAACATGTGGCTGTTTTCTTACATGGTCTCTAAAACAAGCCATGTTCATCTTGTCACAACAGATAACAAAAGCTCCACATATGACTTTGTCAGGCAGTCAATATTTTGTTTGTTCTCACATGACTCCTGTTTGCTTTAAGGCAAACACAAAATAAATTGGCTCCATGTCATCACCATTACCAGGCAAACAGAGGCTCACAAGACAGCAGCACAAATCTGATGTTAAACAAAAGGGTGTGTATGACAAGCTATGTTGTGATGCAACCTGTTATCCATTTATAATAATCCAAATGGAAAGCTTGGAGTCACAGTAAGCTGTTTCGCTATTGAGTAGTAACATCTGTACATCCATGAAGTATTACGTGTCAGAAAGATGCACACGATGGTGTAGGCGGTGTTTGAATCCTTGTGACATGCATATCATGTGTACTCATGCCGACAGCAAGGATTCGGGGAATTAACCTCGCCCTCTTTTGTCTTCCCTCAGTGCTTTCTGCACAACCTTCTGTTGAGCACAGCTCTGTGTGACAGGACCGCACTTTTAAAACACATGCACTGCAGAGGGAAGGAAAAAATCTAGAAGAATCTACAGTACTGTTATTGAATTGGAGAACAACGGGGCAAAAATTGCTTTTTGTGATGTACAGTATTTCAGAAATGACAAGATTTCAGTTTTTCTGCTGTATTATGGCTGTAACAATTTTGCAGGATTCAATGATATTAGGGGTTCTGAAAACAAAAAGCAAAGGGCATTTATTGTATATAAATGTAATCAGTAAAACTTCACAGCAAACGTATGGTGATTATTGGTTAAAATGCCATGTTTTTAGGGCAATCGTAATTGTAGTTGAAAATATACGGAAGGACACATGCTGATAATCTCAACAGTTGGTGGACAGCATGTAGCCTGAGAGGTGATATCTGAGGCAAAAATCATTATGTATCTTAAGCTGTGAGTGCAGTGTGGTAATAACTGAAAGGTATCAAGAAATGTATAAAGTCAGATCTTTACCCTGAAACCGTACATCCTTTGTGTTTACAAGGAAAGTTTGCATTTTGTAGTAGAACTGCACATAAAGAACACACAGTTTTTATTAATGAATATAATTAATTTAATTCTTTCAGCTGTCTTAATTTTTCTCAACTTTCTCTTTACTGCCACATTGATGAATCTGCTACTTGCCTGCACTATTTACAAAGATCAAACATCTACACCAAGTAATGTGTTGTTCTAACTCATGAGGTTACTTCCTCAAAATCATACCCACAACACTTGGCTTTCATTAGTTAAGATGATCATCTAAAATGGTGACTCTACCTTGATGGGATCTGAAGTTGCAAACTGTCTTAAAAGTAAATATACCTGAGGTGGCAGACTCCTTTCTTTCTGTTGCAGCCACTCTGACAGCAAAACAATATAGCACCTTAAAATTTTCATACAAACATTAAGCCTCAACGGCAGATTTGAAGAGAAGCTGAAGGTTTAAAATCACCCGAGACATCTCATCATGGACAGAGAGTTCAATCCGATTGCTTGTTGACACCTTTGTCCCCGCTGAGATCTGCAGGCAGTCAAAACCATCTTGTAAAGTGTTGTGTACCTGTCAGGAACGAGCCTTGTTTTGGAAGATACAGACGACATAATTCATCAGGCCGAGGGAGACACTCTTGAAGAATGGAGAAGTGACAAAGTCGATTCTTTTGAGAATAATGATGGCTGCCAGCGCGCTGAATGGATGGAGTGTCTTTTAGGATCTATCAAAGCCTTTTTCTGCGGCTATAAAGCCCACAGGTGTGATGTGCCTCACATCACATTTGTGTCAAAGTATCTGAAATATTGAGACATTCATACATGAAGATCTCGTTTTTGGTGAGTTTCCAATTTGGCCGTTTTATTGTTCTATTTGTTTAATTGAAGGACGCACCGTTTAGATTACACACAAGAAGCAAGAAAGCTCTTAAGAAAAGAAACGTATTTAGTCGGGTTTGCATTAGTGTGATTTACTCAATGATTTCTGGTTTTCTATTTTCAGGTTTTTACTTCTACTGTATGTAACGGGTCTCCTTTGCATCCTATGTACCATTTTTATAAGCACTGCATTATCTGTATTTAAAACATATACATTTGTATTATATATATATATATATATATATATATATATATATATATATATATATATATATATTACACATTTAATCCAAATCTTAATCGTATTCACACTCTACGTCTTCCTATTGGAATTTAGATATGTGCTATTTAGGACCTAAGCAAAGGTAAATAGGTTACACCTGTGGTGCTGTGGTTCCTCCCGCAAATTCCTCATTATTTTGAACTATTCCTGGTTTTGGTTGCCAGGTTTGAATGTCAAATGTCGTATTTATTTCATCTTCAGCTGTGCAAGAAACCACTGTCATGTGGTTGGGTTTAGACCCTTGGACAGTGTGACGAGTCTCATTCACATTCTGTCCAAACCTGACATCATTTGCATGAGAATAAGCCCAAACTCTGCAAACGTGACACATCCCAGACAAGGGATCACAACTTGGCTGTCATATTAGGCCGGTAAATTCAGGTGACACGGATCCTGTGTCCTCATCTGGGCCAACCTGACAGTGGTTCATGTTCCCTGCTGTCTTTTTCTGAGGGGCTTTGTGAGGGGGGTTGCTTTTAATCAGCATGACGAACCCTGCCACCCCCCAGCGCATGCACACACATAGACAATTTCACTCTCTCACATGTGAAAGTGGGCATATGCTGAGGGGCAGTGGGCTGGCCGCTGTGCCATCATTAGTCCAAGCCTACACGGCAAGCTTCTGACACATGTCGAAGGAGTTTCATTCGACCTACAGAAGGTGCATCCGCATTATGCAAAGGTAGCAGTGTCTTTATGTGCAGCGCTACTGTCAGAAGGTTGAGGGAAGAACTGAGAAAGGAAGTAGAGGAGCCCGGGGGAAGGAGAGAGGAGGAGGAAATGGCACGGAGAGCGAGAAGCTGCAAATCAATAAGAGAAGTGGAGGTATCTGTTTTAAATAATAATGTGTGGCAAAGTTAGACTGTAGTTTTTCAGAAGAAATGTGAAATGAATATCTAACAAAATTAAACAAAGTTCTTGAGTCGAATAAAACAAAAATAGAATGTATTTAAAGACAATTCTCCAAAGAAGTGACAGCTGCATGTGAAATGATCCTCATTGTGTCAAATATGTTCTGGTTTAAAGGAAAACACATCGTATTATCTCGGTGTATTCTAAAAGCTTTTATTTGATGCTTCTTTACTGAGAGGCTCGACATGGTAAAGTGGACAGTCAAAGTAGTGAGGACAATAGTGTTTTTTTTTTTTTTTCCTCTGTGCCCTGTGGCATTTTGATGACTCACTCTGAATTGGACTGTGTTCAAGTTAGAGGCACAGTAGGACATGTGTCAGTAATGATCAAGTGCTGCAGTGTTAGTGTTATGGACTACATGGTGCCTGCCTGCTCAGACAACTCAAAAGTACACAGTGGTGTGTGTGTGTATGGTACATGCATGTACTATTTTAGGTTTCTGTATATATGGTCTATTCCCTTTTATTTGGCTGTATCTCTTTAGGATAAAGTCTGTCTTGATACGATTTCTCTGTACCTATTTAGCAACATGTTATTCCCGAAAAAAAGTAATACATTTTACATATTACATTCATTTATGGTACAGTTTACCTTCTGGACAAACATGGCTAATTGTCCCTTAAATGTCTTGAATTATGAACTGCACATTGCATCATTTCCAACAAATTCACAAACTATTTTATATTATGTATAATCGTCTTTTGAAGTTTGCTTAAAAATCCCATTCTATTAAAGCCAACTGCTATGTATTTTCTTCCAGTTTAGTTTACTTTGTACAAATGGTTTATTGGCTTGGAAGCAGACTTCTAAAACTGCATAAATAGGTCCTTGGTTTTACAGAAGCGAAGGTGCATTTTTTGTAAAAGGTTAAAAGTTAACAGTGCTCATCAGATGGAATGACCATCTAAGGAGCACTGACCAACAGGTTTTTGTCTGGAGAAACACAGATTAAAGTTTGAAAGTGTTATGAATCAAGGAAATTGTCACATCATCTGTGTTCCTCACCTATCTTCAAATAATCACCCAAAGACGTACATGTCTTTAGGAGATGTGTTAATAGAAAAACTGATGATCTACTTAATGCAAAAGTGAAGGGTAGAGTCATTTTTAGTCCAGAGATGAAATTCTGCTTTCATTGCCCACGTCAGTATAATGATTTAGTACCAGGCCCTGTAGTTCTTTGTCACCTGGGCTCTGCAATCTTTCTCTGTCAGTTGCCAAGGGGGAGGACTGAGATTCAGTTTTTCCAATAAGGCTAAATGCATCGCCAGGAGCGCATGGTCCAATAGCTCATGAATATACATATAAATAAACAAGTTGAGGAGGCGGATGGATGTTGGCCTGTCACTTTTGCATTGCCCAACATCTCCAGTGAGGATAAGCCATTTTCTGGATCCACCAAACAACCGACTTCCTGGAAAGTCAGGCCACGCTTTGTAAGAAACTGAGCAACTAGGCTGGACCCAAATGAATAAGACATCTTAAGTAAGTTCTGTAAGGATTTAATGACAAAAAGTCACAGCAGCAACAGCTGGCAAAAGGGACTTGGGACAATAAAGTAGTTCCTATTTTTCTTCCAGAATAAGACAAACAACAACAACAGCAACAAACAGGGTTAGGGTTAGGGGACAGATTCAAACCTGTTCAGTAATCACTCCTCAGAGGAACAACAGGTTCAACAGGAAAGCAACAAGGAAGCCAGCTAAGAACCTTGATGCTTGGAGTAGGTGAAACTTAAAGGTTTCAATGATACTTTGCTTCCCTCAAAGCATCTCTACATCTGTATTGTCTTATTCATCCTTTAACAAGTAAAGCTGTCAATCTGTTCTATATCATAAACAAGTTAAACTTGAACAGAAAAGGCCATTGAAGGAACACTAGAAACCGGGGAGGCAATAACCAAAGCAGATCAAGATGGTGGAATGAACTGTGGTCATGAAACAAAGCCAGAAGTGAGGAGCAAAGACCAAGGCATCTCACGACCACATTAAAGAGGGAGCAGATGGCTGGTGGTCTAAGCTACCAGGATGCTGGAGCACTTGGGTCCAGGACTAACAATTCCAGATCATTCAAGAGGATGAGCAAGAAGGCAGCAGTGTTGGTGGACACCTTTAGGACAATGAGCGTTGGGGACAGAGGTTTTTGAAAGGGTGAGCCAGAGGCTTATGTAGAGATCTCAACCTGTGTTGAGGATAATTTGGATGCTGCTATTGATAACAGGACCTCTCTGGTGGATAGGGGGACTGCTGGATCCGACAGGATGTATGCTGAAGACGCAGACTCTGGCGTGGCTACAAATGGGGGCATGGTAACTAGGCAGGTTGATTCCGGAGATGGCACCACATTTACATAAGGAACTAGGAAGGTGTGGACCTGGGTGGTAGTTTTAGGACTACATGAGGCGTGGTTTACCCCTCTGTACCACCAGGAATGTCTCTAGCGATGGCCAGCTTGTGGATTTGGACTTAAGTGGCTCTCTCTGAATCACTGGCAGGAATGGCCAACTTCTGCACTGGACTTGGACAGATCCCACTGGGATGTTGACAGGGATTGCCGACTCATTGGGTCGGACTGTGCAGGTGAAAGGTGATGACGAAGGCACCGCGTCTGTTCGGGAACTAAACAACTAAACTAAACACAGCGATGAGAGGCAGTGGATGGGAGCAGAAATAATCTGGTAAAGGTTTGGGAGCTGGCTGCTAGCTAAACACTTCGGGGATAATGAGTGTGATCAGACAGGTGCAGCACATGTGAAGTGATGAGCAGGTGGGGCTGAGTGAGAGAGTGGTGAAAGAAAGTGAGACCGATGGCAGACAGAGAGACTTGTTCGTGTGTGGGAAAAAAATGGAGATCAGGGAAATGGAGAATTGACAAATAAACTAAATAAACCAAAATGTCCAGCTACAGACCATGATACTTTTACTTTCTAGACTCTGCACTTGTTCTAAACTGTATTAATAAGATGAGTTAGTTTGACAAGCTAAACACACCCAAACAGTTGTTTTCATTCACTGGACTGCTTGCAACTAGGTAGATCCAATCTGAGGCCATTGCAACTCAAGACTGAGACTGAGACATGTAACTTGTCATTATTATGCAGTTGCTTCCAGGAAAACCTCATCATAAAATATCTAAGATGATGGAAATAGTTAGAACTCGGCTTATAAGAAAACAGACTCCTGACTAACTCTGTGTACCCAATGTACTTGCTAAAACTGTCCCCAAACCCGTCTCACCTGCATCCTACTTCTAATATAATGTAAATTAAACTATTTTAAATTGCTTTAGTAAAGGACTCTACTAAGTTGCAAGTTTGCTAAGTTTTTGATGCTTTATGTCTGATAATATTGTTTCTTGAAATATGTTGAATATTATTGTTATAATGTGTTCCTCTTTTTTTGACTGGGCATGAAAACTTCATTTAAAGCTCTTTTGTTTAGGATAATGTTTTGTTTTCTAAAAACAGCTGACTTCTGGCACTTGACCTTTAAGTAAAAAATCTTGGGCATGAATTGCGTTCCTCATCCAAAAGCTCAGTTTGAAGGGTGGCAGGAAAGCGAAAAATTTAGAGTTAATTAAGTTGAATTAACACCTTACATAGATGAAATAAACATCGTGTTTTTCTGTCAGCGTTATCAACTAGACTTAAAACCACTTGTAGCTATTAATAAATGAGAACTTTTATTGGGAAATTGATCTACCGGTGCACCATTCGAAGCTTTCGTTTTGAGCATTCTTCTGGGGAAACTACACATATTGCTCTTGTCATACCTGTCCAGCACACAATGCAAGAAGCAGCTCTGCTTTGTTTGTCAAGACACTCACCAAACCCAGCTCTCCAACTCCTGGTTTAACTCCCACACTGTCACTATCTGGCTTGCTTCTCCACCACCGTGGGAGTATTAACGCGTGACATCTACAATGGCCTTAACACAACACGCTGAGATTGAGTTCCTCATGCTGCCTGTACGCATCTCTTCTTACCTTCACTCTGAGTTAAGCCAACCCCACTGCTGGGAAAGAGATGTGACAAAACCAGGGGGAAGGGAAGTGGAAAATAAGGCAGAGCCAAAGCTGAGCTGCCACTCAGCGACAGGCGTTTTGACAATCATAGCCTGTCATCACTTTCTGATCAGACCTGTCAGCAAGAAATGCAGCAACAAGACAGCACTGCAGAAGGAATATCCACATGCCCCCCTCCCTACTGCACATACACACAGATAATCAGAGTTGTGTTATTTATGTACACACACATCACACTGAGACGTGCAAACACATCAAACATGTCAGAAAGTGCTGCGTACCGACCCTAAGAATAAAACCGGTTTGGTTACACAGTATACAGTGAATTGGCTGCACTTTCTACCAGTGCTGCAGGGATGTCCCAAAACACACACACACACACAAAGACAGCGAGCAGTGGCATTGCATGGTGACAGCTGATGGGAAAGTATTTTAGAAGGGACAAGTTTAATAATTTCAGTGTTGATTGACAATAGCAAGATATTGAGATTAAAGTAAAACATTTAGTTTTGTTTGCTATCAGTTTTCTCTTTGTAAGGGACTGATTTTTACATGAAGAAGCAAACCACAATCTGAAGCAACCGCAAAACAAAATGGTGCTAAATTAGACAATGGAGAAAACTGAGGTTTGGTAGGAAATTCCATTCAATAGGTCCAATTATTATTCTAAGTCCAAACAGAGACAAACAAGAAACAGGAAAATGAAATAGCATCTGTCATGTTGTCTGAGTCTAACTGCCAGTCAGAGGAGCCAGGCTGCCATCTGCGTGAATGATGGAAATGAAAGGGGATCTCAAAAGTGTGTGTGTGTGTGTTTTAATTATTCAAAGACACAATATTTTAAATAAATACCAACTGGGTGATTTAAGCTTTTAATCTGACTTTATTTGATAGTATCCCCCACCTGTGCAGTAACCTACGTATTTTAGGATGAAAGATTTTAAAATATTTTTGTATGTACAAATTGGACAAGGTCCATAAGGGAATCTCACCTGTTACTTTTTTCAATTGATTGTATTAGACAAAAAAGACTCAGTTTTGAAAACATGCAGGATGAGTCAAGGAGTAAAATGGTGTTTAAATAGAATGGGCAGAAAAAGGGCAATTACAACATGTGACCAAGATGTTTTCATGTTTCTTACAACCTTGAATCCATCAGCTGACTGTGGAACATACATTAATTTCCTATTTCAAAATTGATAAAGTTTGCTTTAATTTGATGTTATGTTTTTTTTTTTTTAATAACTGGAAGCATCAGAAACACTTACACGGTATCACCACTGGGTATAGTATGTATCTTTGTTTATGTAAATTTTCATCTTGTGTGGCCGTGGTACCAACATCAGAGCGCTGCGTTTTTTACGGAGCATTCATGACACCACCAGAGACTGTTCATTAGCTGTACATCTGTCACTGTTGCTGATGATCATTATAACACTATGACTGGAAAACCGCTCTGCAGCACTGAGACACATCAGAGGACCTGACTGGCAGCTGTCAACTTACCCTATAATGACATGTGGAATGAAATAACACTGAATGGTCTTAACACACCAGTTAAATTAAGTATGTGGGTTAATCAAGATATAAAACATTAAAAGAAACTTTTTCCCAACTTGTATTTAGACTGTGTCTTAATACTTCATCTCATTTTTTTTCTTTATGTTTGAAACTACTTAAATTGCAGTAAGTTTGAATTAATAGCCAGATGGGAGACATGAGTTAAATGCCAGACTTTTTACTAACGCCTCCTAAAAAATATGTATTCAAGAAAAGCAAAATGCAAATAAAGGTTCATTAAAGTACTCATAATTATACAGCATAATAATACATCATACACTTTGTTGAGTTTTTGAAGCTGGTTAAGGTTCAGTCTTGCATTTAGTCCACGGTACCTAACGCCTCAAACAAAAGTTAACATGAAAGTCAAACAACAAACAATGAAGTTTACATGTATGGATTTTTATTACCATAAAGAACATGTTGTGTGCAGGCGTGGTGTTCTGTCACATACTGTTGAACCAGATTGTGACAGTGTTCACTGCATAGTCACGAGCATTTCTTATTTGGTGTCTCCTTCATGCTAATGAAGATTCGTGGACTTGAAATCAAGTTGCACGGCAAAATGTGATTTATTTCTGCTATCATCACCTAATTAAAAACATCTTGCCATCTTGACCACAGAGCTCCAAACACCATCATCTCTGTCTTGAATCGCACATCTCACCCCTCCACAAAGTTCAATGTGCACCGTTGTCTTGCAGGATAATTATTAAAAATATAAAAAGAAGGAAACAGGAGTGGATTATCCAATGCTGTGGCAGGTGAGGACCAATAAGAAAAGTCCTCCCTGTCACCCTCTGAAGCCTCTGTCTGGTAAAAAGACAACAATACAACAATAAAAAGCAAACAAGTCAACACGCTAGGTTGAGGTAAATCACTGCTCTTGCAACAGCTTCGTGTGCTGAAGCTTTTGTCTTGCTTTGTGCTTTTTTTTTTTTATTCCTACACTAGCAAATCAAACAAACCCAGCACAAAACACCCTTATGAGTGACTGTTAGCCTTCATCCTGTTCCTTTATTTTAATCGTTTTCAGCTCTTTCTCTCCCACTCAGGCATCACTCTGACACACATCAGCGTTGTGTAACTTCCCCACTGTTTGATGATCCCGTGTTAAGTGCACAGCAGCTGAGGACGTGTTTGTGGCGGCTCTTGGTGTCAAGGTGTTTGCAGATATTAAGCGATTGTTACACACAGACTAATTAAAAAGGTGAATTTCAAAAGCAGTAAATGAATATGCAAATGGTCTGTGTCTGCTCTTCATTTTCTGAAGTGGTGATAACAATGTGGCTCTAAGCTCTTCTCTTAACTGTAATTTTCTTGATCCACCATGACAAACAAACAGAAACGATAATCCTATTATATTTTTAATGGCACAGTTTTGTTTTCTTGAGGCAGTTGGTGAGAGATGTTGTATCCGCGTGCACCGTCTTCTTTACCATCACTGACAGAATTTCAAATCAATTTTTAGCCACTTCTGTTTTAGTCTAAACAGGATTTTAACTAATTCCTCCTTCTTTTTGTCTTCATTGTTGTGATTTATGTATGTCCTTGCACCGGTCAACAAAATGGTGCACGGGTTTCGTCTGCAGGGCAAAATTTACATTAAGTAGCTTAGCATCACTCTGGGTTATTATATGCTGCCATTTGTCATTACTGTGGGAAAGATACGTCCATTTGTTTTCGGAGGTTTTCTAAACCTTGACGTTTGGAATTTTCTGTTGTCTCGCTCCTAAAATTATTGAATTAATGTCTCTTCTCTGAAATGTTGTGGTGTTTTATCCACAAGGTGCACTTTGCTTTATTAATCTCAAACCTAACTGCAATGTGTTTGTACTTGTGGCTGACAATGAAGTTAAACCAAACATAATTCATTTGCTTCAAAATGTCATACATTACAAGCAGAAATTGAACATTTGCAGTAATGGTCAAATAAACATGTACATTTTTGTTCCTATATGGTCTATTTACATTACGTAATAGCTGTGCTAAAATTGGCCATAAAAGTAAAGGAAAAGTAGAAGTAAGGAAAGTTTAAAATGTAGTACTGCGTGCAACATATTTAAATGTAGTATGTAAAAAAATAGGATTTTACATATAGAATTTACATTGAAAGTTGACCTTGCAACATGTAATAAAATGAATGAGCCTTTTGGGGCCCAAACATTTGCTTGGTTGGCCTCTCGTCTACTTTATGCCTCTGAGCATGTCGTACTGTATCTGTCAATGTCCAGTTCCAACTGTTTTCCTTACAGCCTTTAGGGGGCTCTAAAGTCAGAACTTATAAACCATACGATACAATAGGGGAGCAGAGGGTTTTAGATGAAAAATCTATTGATTCTATTTTTAGTTTTCCAGAGAAAAAAATTATTCGGGCTAAATAGTCTCTGTTTATGATCTGTGTCAGATTACTAATACTTTGTCAGAAGTAAATCTCTCTTTCCTCTGTGGAAATCAATAATGCTTTTTTGCATTAACAATAATGTGGCATATATCCAAACTATGGTATATTTTGGAGGATCTTCATATTTGCTAATGACACAAATATAAAACAAGACAGAGGCAGCAGAACTCTGAACTTATGCACGGCAAACAGCTTAACATTACGTTAGCTTTCGTTGCTAATGTTAACTTTAAATAGGCTTCTAAGCTTCTACCGTTTTTCTCCCTGTGGGTCTAACATTTTTTATAGGCTTGTTTACAATTAATGTTACTGCTTCTGTCTCAGTGGGATTAACTATCAGCCGATTTACATCATGTGAGTTACAAAGAAATTGTAAATTCTAAATAGCAATTTTATGGGTGTTTATCTTATTTCTTTAAGAATAGTGAAAATGTCTATGTACAGTATGATTTTATGGTATCATAATATTGTGGAAACATGCTTTCTACCTCCATAATGGGCACGCATCCTCAACCGTTTGTGAACAGGAAACCTGTTTTTAAGAATTATGTATATAGTGGATAGTTTTGCACCTCTCCATGTGAGATTTTTAAACACATCCCACTGGCTTCATCAGCCAGTGGAGATTTGCTCAGACCATATGCTATGGAACAAGTGAGGAAGTGGACCTTTGAGTCGAAATTGTTTTGTCAAACTGCCATTTCAAAGGTCAAAATTCTGTCACAACACCATGAAGTTACATCACTGTCAGTATTTTTCCCTTAAGAACATTTCTACACTAGTAAGACAGGCACTGTATGTGCATCTCTCTCCTCAAACCAGGTTTTGACAGTCACCTCTCAGCCTGCCAAGTTCATACAAATGGCCACTCATGTTTGCATTCAGCAGCACCAGTCACAGCTGCTTGGACGTCTGACAGGCCCGTCTAGAGTTCAGCCACCTTGTCTGTGTTGACAGCTTCTGCTTTTAAGGACACCAGCAGTCCACAGCTTCCCACTGAGCTACTGACTGGTTTAGATAACACAGAGTGAGTGTGTTTTCTTTCTAAACTCTCCAGCTTTAAAAGTGTCGGATGTGAAACTTGAGTGCAGTTGTAATGGTATTTTATTTTATTATTCTCTGAAGGGACATTTTCTAACTGCAGGCGGGTCAGAGGTCATGGCTAGATGAAGGATTTAGTTTCAGGTCACTGTTGCAAGTCCCTTCAGTAAGATGATGTAAAAGCAAACCTTCTTGACAGCTACTATATAAACTGTACCATATTTGAAGTATAGTAGATTTTCAAGTGGATTCACGAGTGCATTAAGTCCCCAAAAGAATTAAAAAGTCCAATACGAGCACAAAATGTCAACACTTTAAGCAGGATACCTTCAAGGAGCAACTTTGGCATGCTTGCCTATTGCTTGATGACAACCAATGGCACATTCATTACTTAACTAATACCTAAACTAAAGACCTTATTCCTCTCCAAAGGCGTGTAAATGTGCTAGCTTTATGTTTTCTATGCCATGTGCCCTAATCAGTGAATAATAGTCTAAAAAATATTTTTCAGCTACAACAAACAGCACAGAGTACTTATGCTGACAACGTAGGAGTTTCATTTTAAAATGTTTTACCTTCTCCTGTAGCAATGAAGAAAAGTCAACATGTAATTATTGTGGAAGTGTTTGTTTGAATCTTAGTCGACAGAGGTATTTAAGAGTCTGAGCCAAATCCTCATGCAGTCTCCCTTGAACCCGACAGAAGACACCAAGACCCCTTTAATCTTGGCGGTAATGCACTGACAAGCTCTTCTGACGCACCTTTCATTTGAAATGTTTTAATGTCTCTTCACATTCTGCTCCTGACGTCTCCCTCTCCTTTACTTCTTCAGTCTCCTCACCCCTCTTTCTGGAGGTAGGCGTTGTCAAACGTATTAAAAAAAAAGGAGCTTGAACTAACTTCTGAGGAACATCAGTCCAACTTTAATCAGAATTTTAGTGCAGCTTTTTGGAGAAGTTCATTTATTAAAGTGATGGCATTTGTTACATGCTGCTATGCACCTGTTCATTAATTCCCAGCGGAGGACAAACCCAATCATCCCCCGTTCTCATCCATTAGAAGCTTGCAAATGCAGCTTTATATGTATTCCTCTAACATGCATTCAAACAAGCACAGGACTGAGCATGAGCACATTATGAGACAATAGCCCTCTGGGTACGGACGAGTGAAGGCCTCCAAAAACCTCTCCCACAGAGGAGCAAGACACCCACTTTGAAACGACATACAAAGAGACATACAATAATTTGCAGGCTGTGTGTGAGTGTCAGGGTGTGCATCTCTGCATAGTTATTTTGTGTCTCTTTGAAGTTAGAATGTGTTTCTTGTGAACAAAGCTCACAGGGTCTACAGCCCCTTTGGGCCCCCAGGCCTGTGCCTTGTAGGCCCATTCAGTAGTCCACCATTGTGTCTAAAAATCAAGAAAAGTGGTAGTTTGAAAAAAAAAAAAAACTATTAAAATTAGACATGTTTGAAGATTTAATAGTGAAGCATTTCTTTGGTTTTTCTTTCTCATTTACTTATCAAGCCAGAAAATCAATCCATGACTGTATCTGCAGTACCTGCGTCTGCTTCCTGCATCCCGAGGCCACATTATGGGCTTTAACAACAGTGATCCTTAATCTCATGCACTTTGTTAATTGGAGCTTCTTTATTGTCTGTTTCTTTTTAGACGTCAGACCAGTGTAAGAGGATTGAAATGCTTCACATCCTCTGCGCTTGAGACTGATTTGTCTTAATACACAACTAGACAGGAAGAAGACTTTGAAGACCGTTAGATTGAAGGTATAAGGGGTGATGGGGTTGAAATTGTCCAGCTTCCCACCTGCTGTCCACTGCAGGGGTCCACAGCTCACCATATGGAGAGGAACTGAGATCATTTACAGACCCTCATATTTCCTAATACTTAGTTAGTTAGTAATTTCTGAGACAACTTGTTAGGGGAAACAAACTAGAATTAATGTGTACAGTATTTACTTCTGTTAAAGTGACTTTAAGGGTATTGCTATTTTTCAAGTTCTTTTACAGAAATTATGGAACCTTCTCTTTTAGAAACAACATTTATATACATTTATGTACTGTATCAGTACATTCATTTCCCAGTTACATTGTGTTTGAAAACATGACAGCTGGTTATATCATTGGCGACTGTAGCTCAGGTCAGTAAGGCAGTCATCCACGTCATCAAGTTCGATCCCCGCTCACGTCTACATTTCGAAGTGTCCTTGGGCAAGACACTGAAGCCCAAGTTGCTCCTGCTGGATCAGGGGGTCACCTTGCATGGCAGCCACCGCCCTCAGTGTGTGAGTGTGTGTGTGAATGGGTGAATGGGAATCAACATTGTAAAGCGTTTTGGGATAAATGCGCAATATAAGTGCCCGTTTCCGGTTTATATCATGTTCCCTTTGGGAAGAGAAACACTGTGGTTTCAATTAATAAATATAATTATGTTGAATAAATAAGTTCACCTCACTGTGGATTTATGAGTGCTGTTATGAGTGCTGTTAGTAAACAAAAACACATAAAATTTTGATTCCCTGCCAGTGACTTTAGCCCTTGAAAATTAATATTTTGTTAGGAAAAAAATGATCTTTTTTACTATAAAATACTTTATAGTGACTTAAACAACATTTCTTCATTACATTAACATAAAGCCTCATTCAGATGGCATTAGATTCCCTTAAAAAAAAAAAACGTGTGGTTGCAGCTTTTTTTTGTATATAAACATAATTTCTAGGATATACAGTTGACACACAACCACTTCTCTCTGCTTCTTAAATCAATACAAATATTATGTTAGAGGACATCAGGGTGCAATTTGCTGCGGCTAGAATCAACATGACTCTTTCGTCATTCGCAGACCAATGACATCACTGAAGTGTGTGCTGTGTGCTGTGTGCTTAAAGACATGAATTGCTGCAGATTGGAGCACTTCAGCCAGTCAACATGTACAGTCTGAATTTCATCAGTCCAGCTTCCTATGCCACACACTTTGTGTACACTTGGGTCCTTTATTCACACAATGTATGTGTATTTCTATGTATGAGGAAGCGTGTGAATCTAGATTACATCATTATGGTGTGTCCCTGTCTGCTGTAGTTAAATAGGACCTGTGTGAGAAAAACTGAATATAAAGGTTGTTCCCTTTGACCTAAACAAAATAGAAGAGGTGGAAAAAGTGTTCCAAAAGATTAATTTCATGTTCAGTGGCTATAACAACATGCTGTGGTTCGTGGCCAATGTACTGATACACCAGTATCTGGCCCTACCAGTTACTTGTGTATTTACACTACAAGCCTTGAAACACATTCACTGCACTCTGTTGATCTCCAGTCACTGTCTCCGGTTTCAAAACATTCACCAGTGAAGATGAATGTGCAACATTTTTCTTGTAAGCATGTCATCTCCTTTAGGAAATTATTGATAAAAATACAAGAAGTCAGAACTGTAACAATTCAATAGTGTAATACGAATCAGATTTGGAATTAGCAATACTGGACAAGAATTCCTGTTCAAAGAGGGTTTTACACAGTGCTCCCAGCCTTAACAAGTAGATATTGTTCTATTCTAAAGGCAAACAATGATCATAATGCAGATACAGTTTAGTGGCCATTACAGGGCACAACCTCTTACCCTCCTCTGCAGATAAACACACCTACACAGACACACACACACATGCACACACATTAATGTGTTTCACTTCAAAGTCTTGGCAATTTTCTGATGACATTCACACTCCTCCAGGGTCAAACAACATCTCACTGCCTCCGTATCAATTATTAAATATTTTAAGCAGCATACCGCCTCCACCTCCGTCACCCCCTTGAGACCGATGCCGTTATCATTTTTGTCAGAGTCAGTTTCCATCTGCATTTGTCATCCCCGCACACATTTACGAGTTATCAATCGCTGTGTCAGGATGCAAAATAACTGATGTTCTTTAGGGTGGGATTGGATGGGACTATCTGGGGCTTTCAATCAATGCATATTCTCTGTCTCTCTCTCCCTCTCCTCTGCCACTAGTCCCTCATAAATTTCAAAGCATTGTGGAAGTGTAATGTATTTGTGGGTGTGGGGGGTGGGGAGTGTAGGCTTGGCTGTGGGTGCAGATGGGGTGGGGGGTCTGGGTGACAGAAGCAGTAGTTATATTATCAAACATTACACCTTAGGGCGAACACGGTATCAAGGGCTTTCAGACTGTGTAAGCTCAGCACGGTGGCAAAGAAGGAGGCACGACTACAGCGCACAGGACAAGAAGGGATTACTCTCTGTCGTCCATAAATCACCTCTCCAGCTAAACTAATCTTTCTGGCTGGATGGCAGAGTAAATACTCAGGGTATAGGGATGTAATATGTGCTTGATGCATCTGGGTATGGCTGCATGGATGCACACAGGAAGGGTGAGAGGCACTCTGCCAGCAGTTACAAGTTTGTTAATATATACTTTCCAGCCTGCTATATCCTTCTCTATCTTGTTTCAGATGATTGTGGTGAGTCAGCCAGCTGCACAGTAGTGACAGTGTGTGTGTGCGTGCAGATGTGGGTGTGTCATCTCCTGTTACTGAATATTGGGAATGGGTAATAATTAACAGAGCCAAATAAAGCTGTTAAGCTGTCTAATGAGCACTGTTGTCATTCATTTGACAAGGCAGGCAGATGACTGGATGTTGATGAATAAAAACTATAAAAGTCCTTTTGTAGAAGTGATTAAAGTAAGTGATCCCAGCACATAATTGACAGTGAAAACTACAATTTCTTTGTGACAAACAATATATATACCTAAATAATATGATCTTGTATTGTTTTGGTTTTTTTAGTATTTTTATATTTTTGTATATTAAACATTTGCCTTTACATTTTTCTTGTATGTAGAGGTATTTTAGATTGTAATCTAGAGTATTTTTAAAATAAAGGTATTTGATATTTTGGGAAATAAATTAATTTGTTTTCTTGTCAAGCGTTAGATGAGAAGCTCAACATCACTCTGCTAAATATAAAGCTACTGTATAACCAGTAGCCAGTTAGCTTAGCGTGAAGACCGGAAACAGGTAAACTGCAAATTTTTTGGTTAATAATCAACAGCAACTCTAAACGTCACTGCTAAGCATGGGATGTCTTGTTAATTTTGTCTGAACAAAAACTAAAATGTAAACATGACACTGGTTTTAAGGGAGTTTAATTTTTTTTATTATTAGGATCAGTAGTTTTCATTAGTCTTCTTGTTATCTGTCAGGAAGTGCCTTTCTTTTGCTTTTATGTATTTTAAATTATTTTGAATACATAATTTGAATAAACTAATGTGTGTCACACTGCATTAATACTAGCTTGGGTAATTCTTTGGCATTTTTTTTATGGGATCACAGTATTTGTTACTGTTTTTTTTTAATCAAAAACATGCTGCATGTGGATAATTTTGTTGAAGTATAACAATTTGCCTTTTACAATAACAAAATAGCACCACTTTCAAATTCAGTCCACGGTGGATTTAAGCCATTTTGATCCAAATTTTAGAATGGCCTTTTAAGGTTGTTGCCTGTGACCTGCTATGATCACCTGGAAAATATGACTGTTAAAACAGTTTGACAGATGCGGTAATGCAGGAAAATGATGAGGTGCTACCATTTGAAGATACAGCACAAAGCAGAACACAAGACTCCTTAATGTATGAGCAGTATAAGGGGCAACATAATGAAAAGATGAGCCAAGTCTTCACAGAGGCCAGTTCAAATATATAGTGATAGTTCAAATCAGGCCTCAGGGAAACAAAGAAAACCCTGCTGACACATAACTTGCTCAGACTAAATCATTATCTCCAAAGTGTGTGAGTTAAGTTGGTAGGGTTTTTACATTTTCTGGAAAATGGATTTAGCTACTCACACTGAAGACGCCATTTTGACTTCAGGACCTAAATGGCTGTTTGAAATTGCAGTGCAGCTGAATGTGCATCATTTTTGCTCTCCCTGTGGAAAACAATAATTGGCCCAGAAGATGCATAAACTGTAAATTGTAGTTAGGTACTTTTTGCTAGAAATGATATGAACATAGGAAATGTAGTTTGCTGTGTTCATTTTGCCACAGATTCTCACTTAATACATATAAAACGAAACAGAGTTAGATTTTTGGTTATTTTGCAATAAAAAGAGCTGAAAGATTGGCAAATTAAAAAAAACATTACAAACTAAACTTATTAGTTTAGTTTTATTTTAAGCAATAATTTCAACCATTTGCAGGCTCTGGATGAGGATAAAATCTAATTGGCAGTCTTGAAAATTTCAAAAGTTGATTTTCTAAGCGGACTTTATGAAATTATGGAAAGTACATCCTTTTTTCCCCTCAGCTGCCTCTTTCTAGACTTTCTAGATTGCATGGTTAAAGATGAGCTTTTGGTGATTGCAGAGATTAAATTATTGACAAGGGTGGAGAACAGCTGTCACAGATTTCATATTAAATGAGACATCAATAGATGAAAGAAAAAATGAAGAAGCAGCTCTTTACATGCAGATCATCCATAACTGTGATCCTGTTCAATCTTTCATTTCAGTTCAGTCAATCAATTACAGTTATACTTATTTAATCTCACCAAAATAATCTACATAGCATCAGTACAGTACAGTTTCCATAGAGTTCTAGCTACATACATAAAAAACAAGAGTAAGCATGTCAATCTTTACCGCTAAATAATAATTAGTGCTTGGCAATGAAACTAATTAACTAAACTTTTAGATTAATTTTGACCTGATAATGGCGATAGATGAAGATTGAAAAGCTCTGCATAAAACAAATCATAGCCTTCAATCCAATAGTTGTCCAGAATTATAAATATCAACCTCATGATGGTGGTAGAGGAAACATCAGAAGATCACAAAGTGAAAAGGGACCATCAAGTTCTGTACAAAAAATAATCTGAGAAATCTCTTCTGGATTGAACCATATTGTTTTCCAGATATATAAACCATTAGCATAAAAATAAAAATATTCAAACATCAAAATGAACATTTTGTAAGTGAAATTTATTAATTTGAGACTCAAATTTTATATTTGGTGATTTTACAGTTAAAACACACTAAAGTGAGAAATTTGATCACTAAATAATCCATCAGTTTAAAAAAAAGTAAATGTCCACATCACTGAGGTGAGCTATAGCACACAGTGAAGCCCTAATACGATGTGTTGACCTTCCTCCTGAATGCTAACGTGCACTTCCCTCCTTTTCATTCCTGTAAACAGAGCTGTTTGCTTGTATGTCGACTTCTATATGTCTGAATGTCACTGCCCAGATCCAGCTGGCCAGTTGCAATATTGCATTATTCATAAAACATAAACAAGCAAAATGGATTCCTCTGGTCCACTCCCCACCAAAGTCAGAAGATTAATGATTCACTCTTTAGGTTATAATTCAAAGTTCATCCTCACATACATCATATTTTGAAACACATAGATTATAAGAGAGAGAACATTTATCATATGACAGGGGATATACAAGCTCTCCTGCACACGTAACACACACGCAAGACTCCTCACTACTGCAGTCTACACACACAGACACACATACACACACACACACGTGCGCACACACACTTTCTCTCTCTCATACACACACAATTTGTTTTAACACCAGTCCCCACCAGAGTGAACCTCCTCTTTCACGTTCGGTTATTCTAATTTTATTCAGACACATCTCCTCTGAAGCATTAAAGTGCCGTTTGCACAAACAGATGAGAGATAATAGTCTAAGAAACTGGTCATTCCTATAGTCTGCTGCCCTGTGAGAGCAAGAAAGATGATAATCATTCATCACAATAATCAAACCATGAGACACACACAGGATCTTTTACAGCTTCCTGCAAAATCTGCTTTACAAATCTGCTGCTACTAGAAGTGTGTAATAGTAAGAAGAAGAATTCATTTTGTATTACAATTCAATACATTATAAAACATACAAATATACGTTTTCTCGTGTTTTATTGTTGTTAGCCTCCACTTGACTTGTCCTGAGTCAAGTAACAAAGCAATGCTGATCTTATAAATGTACAGAAAATTATAAAGTCATAGCTGCTTTGCTTAGCCTATATTAAGAATGAAAACACCTGCAAAGGTAACAAGCTTTAGACTTAACAAACAAGACATTATTTAGTGAGCTGTAGAAGTAACTCTTTCCTCATGTTTTCAGTCTAATTCTATGTAAGCAAACTCTCTGCTGGCTGCAGAGACTTTAGGCGTGTTATTGAATATTGTATTTTACAAATTGTGTTCATTTTAGTTAGCATCTACAGTTTCCACTTGCACAAAACTACATTGAGATATAGCAGCATTCGGCATTTCAGCAGAAAGGTCCAGTACACAACTGTTGTATATACTGTATAATTAAAACAGCAAAAGTAAGAATTTAGCGAAAACACTGACAGTGACATTTATGGAATGTAAAACATGCATGAAAAAAACCAACAACAACAAGGAGGTGGCATTTAAAAAAAAAAAAAAACATCTTCCCAGAATTCACGTTTTATACATTGGATTAACTGCTGGTCACAAATGAAACGCAGACTTCATCAACTTTCTAGCAATTTCTACTGACAGCTGATAACCTCTCAAACGTTCTAGCAAACATTAACCCTGCCTTTCAAAATGATAGGCTGTATTATGTTCTAATCTTCCCTCAAATACTTGATAAGAAAGGCTAATTTGAGAGCTGATGGAGTTGAGAATACAGCTGAAGCTCAAGAATAGATACAGATATCGTATCATAATCACAAAGAGGCCTGACTGAACACATTTAGAAACAAATTGGTCTCTCCAACAAGTCCAATCACAGTTTCAGAGACTTGATGCCAGCAGATTGAATTCTCTCTAAATTGGCATGGCAATGTCACAGATGCCACTTCAAATGAGGTTTGAACATATATTCATTCTGTAGCTCATTGGCTTATGTTAATCCTCTCCATTTGCCACTTGTCAGAGGCAAGTGTCATTTAGTGTTGCCATCATCTCACAGTCTCTGAGCCTTCCAGTAACTCACAGAAGACATGTCAGTCTCTCAATCAGGCAAAGAGGTTACAGATCAGCTTAAACTTTTCTGGCCACTGATTAGATAATAAATTATGCCCGAAATGTATCCAATTTGGCAAAATATGAAGGCTTTGTGGAATCATTTATTGCTCAGAAGTTGGTGATGTGGGGATGCAGTTTCTAAATGCAGATATAATAAGCAGCTTCAGGCTGCGGGGCAAATGTAGCCTTGGAGCTGAGCAACCTGCGTCCACACTGGCCTACACTCACGCATTACCACAGGTCACACTGTGTTGGGTGCAAATATACCGTCTGCTCTGAGTTTCTCATGCTCGTGATAATTTCGTTGAAAGCATCACAAGAGCTATTAAATGGACCTTCAGGCGGGAATGTTTTGTCATCTGCTAGTTTCTGAGGTCAAGAAGGAGCTGAAATGAGCGTTGGTTCTGTAATAGTGGGCAAATCTGCTGATAAACATTATGATTATGTCTGAAATTCACACTTAGCTCATCAATTCATTGCTGAAACTGAATAGTTGATCCTAAAGTGAGCAGTACATCGACATTTAGGTCAATAATGATTTGTTATAATTTAGTGTTAATAGAGTCCCAAAATACTGTGATTCTTACATGTATGCAATAAAATGATCTACACTGTGGGATGGTTACCAGAAAGTAATGTACATAACATGCCTTTTTTTGAGGGCACTATTCTCTAACAGAGCTCAAACCACATATCACAGTCTGCCCTGTCGTTAACAGGGAGTGTTTGCTGCAGTACACACACCAAACACAAACCACATACCACATCATAACAAGGAGGAATTCATTTCGTACCTTTTTTTAATCTAAGTTGTTTTCTTTTAATTTCACCAATGCGTTTGACATTTGAAGCAACTTACATCTCAATAGATTAAGCCAAATTCCTGAACAACAATTGCAATGCAAATTGCAATGCAAATGTAAAGAAAGAACTACAATCACACATGACAAAGTTTCCCGTCTGTGCAACTATCTAACGCACCCTCTGCGGAAGGCGGTGTATTTAAATCTGTCAAGCCCCGCCCACTCGCCAAGCGTGCATTTCACCTGCTGTAGGACCGGGGCATCAAATCCGCGTAAAAGAGTCGCTAATGCTTACTGCACCTCTAATGGAATATTGCCTGCAAACTGTTTTACAATTTCTTTCTTCAAGAAGGAAACATTCAGCCCTGAAATCAGCTGATGAACACTTAAAACCAGACTTTTCCTCTACTTTTATTGATAATTGTGATTACGTCACATCCGATCATCGCCTTTGACTTTTTACACTGTTTCAGGTCTTGGAGGTAAGAATTATTTTAATTGGATTTGTTCAACCTCTGTTTGAGTTTTTGATTATTTTAATTATAATTGTTTAATTGTATTACTGTGAAATGATTGATTTAGTATTAGATTGCTTTGGTTGTTGGCTCCATTTCCTGTGATTTGTGGAGATGAAAAGTATTAAACTGGCCTGAGACAACCTTGTTTGCTGCTGGTTTCCTAATTTAGGCCCAAGTTTCCAGTAGACTTAAATTTGTTGATATTTGAGTTGTGGATATGAATGTTGTTTTGCTTCATACTGCTAAAGCTGCTAACTCTGCTAACCCTATTACAAGTGTTCAGTGTATCCAGGAGGGGTCTGTAGCTCAGTTAGTAAGGCAGTCGTCCACAGACCAAAGGGTCAGTAGTTTGATCCCCAGTATATGTCAAAGTATCTCAATACACTGAACCCCTAACAGCCCCCTCCCATCCATTGTCTGAAAGCTCCCAACATGTGGCAACCCTGAACTCATCAGATAAGCCGAGAGGTCCAAAGTAATAATAATAATAATAAAAAAATAAGTGTTCAGTGTATCTGTGTGCTAATGATCATCTGCTCAGTGTTTGTAGTTTAAATTCATAATTATCTGCTGCACTGTTGCTAGATTTTTTTTTCCATCTCAGTTTATTGGACAGCATATTCACCTGTGGTGGACGGATAGATAACACAGTGTGGCTGGTGCTTTGTTGTAGTCACTGTTCAATGTTATCTGTTTTTGAATTGTCAGGTGAATGTAATCGCATATTAGTTTATTGCTAAGTAAGTTTTCACATACAGTACAAGCAATTTGTGTTGGTACACAGTTTGGAAAAACAAAAGACAGACAAAAGAAGGCCAAGAAGGCCAAGTCGAGGTAGTAGAGGCGTAAAAGTACATTGCGTATGTGACTATACAGTCATAGTGTGGTTACTATATAGGTTCAGTAGGTGGTGGGGTCATGAGGTTTTGGTGACTTGTTTTTTTGAACAGCGGCCGTCCAGGGTTGAAGGTGTCGGGAACTACTTATAAACCAAAGACCCCGTATACTGCCGTTGTTCACCTCAGTAATCAAACATCCTCAAGTCATGAAGCCATCATCAATGTTTGAAAATAAAAGCAGGTGGCAGCTGCTGTTTTAAAATGAAGAATTTTTGGTCATATCTGAAATTTAACGGTACAAAACATGTTTAAACTAATACAAACAATTCCATGCTATTGTAACACAAATTGGTAAAATCTTGTTTATTCAGCCCGCTCAATGACAAATCTGTGTGAACATTGACCACCTCACACACTGATTCTGCTCCTTGTGGGCAGGTCATATGATCTCAAACTACTCATCATCTTCCTCTAATGAACAAATGAGAAGTCCTGCACCCTTTGAAGTATTTTCGTGTGGCACGTTTAGGCAATTAATACACACACGAAAAGCCAAAGGAGGAATAGATGAAATGAGGGGCAGAAGAGGGAGAAACAGGGTTTCAAGCTTCATCAGGTCTTTCCAGGTGTCTCTGTCCGCATGATTTCATCTCTGAACTGCAATCAACTTTCCTAATGAAATAAGTAATTAACATATTATAATTGTGCTACACTTTGGTTTGACAGAAATCATTTTCCATATCTAATACTATGCTAATTTAATCTGTTTCTCACTCGCCAACATGACCTTTTGTGATTAAGTTTCATGGCAGATTTCTTCTGTGTTCCTCTGTGTGTGTGTGTCATGCGTAGGAGGGTTATTTTAGCTACTGAAAATGTGAAGATTTGACTTTTTTTTTAAAATGCAGATTGTAGTTAAAAACAGCAGTTCTGGAGACAAGGTGACAAATGAGAGAGCTCAATTTTTTCTACATTGGATTTTGTAATCCCCACTAAGTGGAAGTAAGAGTCTAGCTTTGTTAAGCGGAACTGGCATTGACCATATTAAATGATCAAAAATGATCCAGGAGACCTAGTAAAGCCAAAGCTGACCCTCATAACATCAACATGGGCTTCACAATAAATGCTTTTGTTGTGACAGCAGGTCTGAAATTGGGGAATAAATAGGAGAGGATGGTCCATGGAATATCCTTTTTAAACTGTGTGGAAAATTTTTTTAAAATAATTATTTCAGACATCACTACGGGCAAAACATTAAAAGTTATTTAAAATATATGCAGCACATATTTTGGAATATATAAACATAATATGTTTGTATTGGTTGGGATGCAGAAGGCAACGGGTTTGAACAGGTGTGGCCCCACCCAGCCACCAAGGGCAACCTTGGTCAAACTGAGAGTTGCGGCAGGAAGGGCGTCCGGCCTAATAACACATGCCAAATCAACGCGCTGAACTTGGCGACCCCTGAAGGGACAAGCTGAAAGCCGTTGATTTTGATATAATGGATATTTAAAACATTTTTATCTTATTAATCAGACACTGAAGTAACGTTTTAAATTCTACCAACTGATGAAGCCAAATGTTTCACTCGTTTTGTGTGGAAGTCATTTTGAAACATTGTGTGGAAGATATTGATGTTATCGCATCTTAAAAACGCTTAGAAAAAGGAAAAGCAGATCAGAAAATGGCAGCTATTTCATATTAAAAACTGTTAGGTTAAACACAATAAAATGGCAACCCAGTTTTAGTTATTTAGTGTTCTTCAGGAAATTACAATGTGACTTGCTGTAGTTTGGACTCCTGGCTTCAGTTGACTGGCTGAAGTGTGAGCCAACAGCCACAAAGTCAACTTGTTTTTAATTACATATTAATCCAGTGGGAGCGAGCCACTACTAGTTCTCTCCACCCACATGTAAGATGGTATCTTCAAGCTTCTGGTTGACTTAATGCACTTGATCCAGGTAATCAGGAGTGGGTTAGATTGGGATAGTTGTGAAAAACAAGCAGGGCAATGTCTCTTAATGTTTGGCTATCTTAGCTCTTCACCTTTTAAAAAACCAAAGTGGAAAACAGACACACTGCAGTTTTATGGGTTTAGGTAATGCTGGGATTCTGTTACCATTGGGCAGAGCCAGGCCTTTTTCCACCTAATTCCTTATGCTAAGCTAATTTGCTTTTGTAAAAAGATTCGTGTTTAATAGCACAGACAGGTCGTACAGACTTGATTTTTTTTAAAAATGATTGACACCACAATATTACCTTTTTATGTAAGTCGGTGAAAAAAAATAGCTTGGAGATTCTGCAGCAATTTGCTGAAAATGAAAAAGTGAAGCAGTGAGGGGTCAGCATATGCTATAAATGTTTTTTTTTTTTTTTTTTTTTTGCTGGAGAACAATATTGTTGTTTCTGGGACCTCTCTTTTATATTTCTCTTTCCTCAGGTGTCTTTAACTGTTACATTCCAGAGTTTCGAGTCAGGAAAAAGAGAGCGCTGATATTGAATGAGCACTCAGAATCAGTATTGGCAGATTCCTTGAGTCAAGGTGTCCCTCTGTGTCTAGAGAGAATAAATTGGGCCAGTGTATCTTGTGGTTTGAGTCTTAAACAAAGAAGTGTTGGACTTCAGCTGCAACCATGGGTTTACATATGTTTCTGATCTTAGTGTTACTCTGCTTCATGTCAGAACAGAAAATCATAGGTTGTAAAATACATATGAAATAACACTGGGATTTTCAGACAGCTGTCCCCTGCCTTTTTAAGTCCACTACTCCTGGCTGAGAATCTAATTTGTCAGAGTCCAAGAAAACAAGCTGCCTTTAGCTATCAACACACTCGCACTCATGCTCATGAGAGACCGGGGTTATGATGATCACATGAGACTCAAGCTATCATGATCACAAGTTTTTGTGCTGGGGAGATTTTACCCTCCAGAAAGAGCAAAGTAAATATCATTTTACGTAATTACAAAAGGTCAAGCAGTCTGCGAGGGATGTAGGAAGTGGAGAGGAAGTAATCAGAGCAGCAGTCTGGCGTTGGGAAGACTGACAGAATATGTGCCAGCCAGTAACGAGACAGCTTTTCGCTGAGGTTCTTGTTTTCCTGCATGATGGCTCTGAAGCCTCAGGGTGCACTGACAACATTACCATACTCTTCACCTCCTATACACAATACTTGTGTCATCATCGCCTTTGTGCGGCGTTGCCCATTTGAAACTTGACACTACTGCTGTTTTAGAGTGTCACTTAAGGTTTCAGGCATGAGCTTATTAGTTCAATCAGACTCAGCACCCATGCTTAGTGTGTGCCAACTTAAAATCAAATCTGAGCAGGTTGCACTCGAATGCCAACTTTGCCAAATCTCCCTGAGTGGCCTCTTACAGTTCAGTGTGAAATTTGATTTATTAGAGTAAAAGGTGCTTTACAGTGACGCTGGGAGCAGAGACTTTCAACTTAATGTTCTGACAGTTTGAGGAATAGTGGGCAAAGTGTTGCATTTTTAGGTGAAGCTTATAGTACAGTACAAGTGTCAGCTGTTGTCATCCGAAGGTAAGAGTCCATTTAGATTTTTATTTTGTGTCTGCTTAGCGTCATTCCTTTGGGGTTTCCTTTTGCCGTAACATTTTCTTTCATCTTCTCTATTTCTGAGTCAGTCACCACCATGATCATCACCTCGCAACTGATTCTCGTGAGAATACAACCAAGCCAAACAACTGAGGTGAAAATAGATTTGTTTGTGACTCAGTATGCTTGAATCTGCAGGCATGAAATGTTTTTCTAGAAACTGTGAAAAACAGCTTGATTTCTTTTTTTTTTCTTTTCACCCTCTAGCAGTGTCATAACAAAATGTTTTCTACACTCTTCTGTGAAGGCCTACCTACAGCATGATTTACAGACTGCATCTGTGTAATATATGTACATTTATTTAAAAACTTGAATTTAAACCTACAAGTACACAAGACCGTGGCCTTGAACATTTTCTGTATAGAGCAGATTTTTAAAACCTTTATTTCAAATGATATTTGACATCTTTTTGATGTTCTTGAAGAATAGTCCAAGATCTCACCAGGTCCGAATTGATTTGAAAGAAACAGATGGGAGATTTTGGCTAATTTCATGGCAACATGTTGCCTCCCAAAGGAACTAAGTGTTTTTATAATTGATTATTGAAGTCAATAACTGGCAGATTAATCATTTATTCTATAAAAGGTCCACAAAGTTTTCCACAGTTACATATTTAGCCTCTACCAGCAGTGCAAAACTCAAGGAGATTCTGTATGCAACAATGTAGACAAACAAATCATCATATTCAAATTTTGTTAACAAAGTAAAAGCCAATTAGTTTTGTTTTGAACTGGATCTGTACATGATGAAGTTAAACAGGACTCCAATTTGTAATTTTATGGCTTAACCTGCAATTAAAAACTCCCCTTTTTCTTTTTTTTGCACTTTTTTTTTTGTGTCCATTTTGTTCAGTCCTATATTCAGACATGCAAACCTGTGGGAGTTGTAGCTTATTTAGTAAAGTGAGTTGGCCGTAAATCACAATTGCTGGTCTTTTCCTGTGCACTAGTCAAAAATATTCTTGAGCAAGACTTTAAGCCCCAAATTTTAATAGGTGCATGTGTATTTGAAAACTGCACAGCACTTTGTTCAATGCCATCTGTCTAATGAGTAGCCTATAGTGGGGTATGCATTTCCTCTGCAGTGCTCAGAAATTAACAGCAAAAATGTTTTTGATTTTTTTTTTTTTTTGTGTGTGTTGTTTTATTTATTTATTTTTAAATAAATACATTTCAGTCATGGTAAGAATTGAAATAAATGCCAGCTGTTTGCCTACTATTAATCAGGTTTACAATTGATTAATTCAATGTTTGAACCTTCTGGATAACACAGGTTCAAAATGGATCTTCTTTTGTATCAATATCATATTTTACATGTATTTTTGTATTATTCATTCAACATTAGACATGGCTCTGATGGATATATGTAGTTTTTCCAGTGTGGTAGAGCTGAGAGCTGTAAATATCCTCATATTCACAAGTTGAATGTGTTGGCATCATTCAAGCAACATATTCACATCAGTGACAACATGTTAAAAATATCTGGCATGTGACTGATCAGGAAAACAAAGGCTCACTGAATATAATAAGCACACATGCTGTATTAGAAGAAATGCAGAAGAGAAGGCATTTTTCTTTTGCACACTTAACTTCTGTCAAATGTGTTCATCCACAGGAATATTGAAATTATTACCAGGTTGATCACTTACAGATCATGTGGCTCACAAATTGAAAAATATAACTAGAATGTTTTTAAGGATAGTAGACCAAAAGAGTAAATATATAACCTGCATTCAAATATAAATATGCGTATCTGTAGTCTTATTGTTCCTATTTTTGACCCACTCTAACCCAGGTACTGTGTGTGTGTGTGTGTACATGTTTATGATTGCACAGAGAAGAGAGCTTTAGTTTGGCACAAGGTTGTATTTCTACCCAGCACTCAATCACACAACAGCTCCATAAAAAGAGAATAATGCTGGAGAATCATCCTCGTTGGCGTTTTCCTCTTCCTCGACCTCTGCAATTCTCCCTCTCTCTCGCTCTCTCTCATTTCCCCTGCAGTGTGTGTGAGTGGTATCCATCTGTCAGTTGTCAGTGCCAGGGAGTGATACAGAGAGCTGTCACTTCTCGTCAGCCCGCATTGGTGAGGCCTTTTGCAGCTGCCCTGCCTGACTCGAGGCCAGAGGAAGTGTGTGTGTGTGTTTGTGGAGCAAAGGAAAAACAGAGGATAGAAAGGGAGAGAAAGCGAAGGGTATTCAGGGGGCAGTAAAGCAATTAAATTGGAGACAATTGAAGGAAAGCTTGGGGAGAGATTGGAACCAGTGCAGGAACCACAACAGACTGTAAATATCACATTACCTTAATATGCTCAGCACTGTATCACTATGTGCTCCACAGGACATGAAGTCATCCATGACCTTTATCAACCTCTGTTGGTGACCAGCAAAAACTGCAATGAGATTTAAGAGAATGTTTCTCCTCCTCTTCTGTACAGACTATACACTATAGAGAAATGACTTTAATGCTCCAGCTAAAACCAACTATGGCATTTATTTTAAAAGATTGCCAAAACACAGTCTAATGCAGTGCTGGAAGCAAATATTGGTGCTCTCACTATAGTGTGGGATGTGTGTGTTTAATGACCATAACACAAGACGGAGAAGCTTGTGTGTCATAAGAAAGCCAAGATATTCTCTATGGGGAAGACACAAAGGTAAACTCCTCAAAAAAAAAAAAAATTTAGACAAAAAAATCCACACAGCTTCATACTAAAAAGTAAAGGTGATAATACACTATATAAATCACATTAAAGCATCTTTCATACACTGAATCTATAAAATAATAGGGACACAGATGTTTTAGAACTGTTGCACTGAGTCCCAGTAACAGAATTAAACCAGTCATTTCACTCCTTACGTCTATTCAAATCACAAAGAAGGGAAATGTGAATGTGAGAAAATTATATTGGACAGTGTAAAATGAATGCTGGAAGCACAATAAGATAAGTGAATTTTATATCAATCATGATGAGATATTGTTTCACAGAAAACAGAGAAAACAATTATCCAGGTTCCAGGAATTATAGAACCAGAGGAACTAGAAACTAAAAGCCAATTTAGTCCATGTAACACCATTATTTAAATTTTCTATTTAGGCAACACATTTAAAAAATAGAAAACTGGAAAAGTTTATTTTTCATTTATCAGATAAATCATTTGGATTTTGAAAGTCAGAGTATATTTCTATTCAGGTTTAGGAAGCTTGGGAGGGCGAGATATAGGCATCTGGCTCAGCCTCCATCTGATTGGTCAGTGGAGAAGCTCAGCTCGCTTCTTTACACGGCTGCTTTCAAGGTTCACATTGTTCCTCCGGACTTCTCATGTGCAACCTCATGGACTTCACCTTAGAGCGATTTTCCTACTAAATACACATTGCTTGAGTCCACTGCTCACAAGATTGTGGGTTCATGTGAACACAGAGATGTAGCTTTTTGCTTTACAGCGTTGTATGGTAGGATATTAAGGTACATACAACTAACTAGTAGCAATCCTACTAGTCCTACTTTAAAAATCACCATGGATGATAGATTATTCTAAGACTGAGGTGGACAGAATATTTTATGATCCATTTGATATGGCAACTGGAAGCAGCACATGGAAACACCATTCTTCCAAGACGTGGGTAAAGGATGTGAAAGTGTGGTTAGGCGTGGATGTAACTACTGTGCATGTGTAATGTTTAACATGCATCACTGCATGTACATGTCAATGTGAAAGTACTATTTACTAATATGTACTATGATTAACTTTTTAAACCTTCTCAAAGAGCTCTCGCTTGTAGGCTTGTTTTTTACAAGTTAGACACTAGTAAATCATAGTTGCCCTCTCATTAATAAGTCTTTTTTACAGGAATCTAATATTGTTACAGACTAACTGTCAGGGAGTGAACACAAATAAGAGGCAGAGAGAGGAGTGTGCTAAATAAAAGTTTATTAAAGACCACAAACTATGGAAAATGGGTAACTAAGAAGAAGTATGAAAGGAGAACAAAACTAATCCATACACAAACAAGGAACTGTGTGGATAACAATTATCTGGCCAGAAGAATAAGGGAAACTAAATAAGAGCTGAGCTGAGTGAAACAACTGTGTACAGTAGAAAGCAGGGAAACGTGAATGGGATAAAATATTAACAACAAAAACCAGGAAAACTAGAATTAAGCGGGGATGGGATATAAATGAATAGAGAAGTTAAACTTGAGTGTACTGGGGAGTTAAACCTAAGTCCAAACAAAGCAGCAGATATAATCAAAACTAAATATGCGAGCGCCAAAGCAGTGTGGGCCAGGATCAGGTGTAAGTGGGGAAAACAAATATAGTGAAGCTGGTGAAAGAAGACAAGACACTAACACTGTAAATGTATGTATTTTACATCATGGAATATTCCTTCACCTCTTTCCCTCCCCAGCTTTTCTCAGTAAGCAACTTTCAGGAACATTTAAATGACAGGCATGATGGATCCTGTGTAGTGGTGAGGGACCCAAGAGCCAAGCCTCAGGGGCCCTCACAGTGAGAGTCTCTGCTTTTGTCTCTCTGTTGAGTCATTTCAAATAAATCAATAAAGGAACAAAGATAATCTACAGCTGCTACAGCTTTGGTATTGATAGAACTACAGTTTACAACTAAGTGCATTGATTTGCTGTTGCACTGAGACTGTGCCTTTGGTCTTAATTAGAAAGAAACTAAATTCAAAACGCATGCAGATGCTCCATCCAAAGAGAGATGTGTTGTCATTCTCTGTGCTTTCTCCTTTTTTGTGAAATTAGGGAGACTAATTTGGCACCATGATTGCCACCTTCAGCAATGCTATAATTCAGGACGAAGCTATTATTGTGAACGTTTCAGGAGAAAAATGTTCCCGTTCCAGCAAAGTGCAGAGTCAGCAGAGTTTATGAATCATTTGGTAACACGACATGAACACAGCCGGAGCACCTGAGCTTTACAGCTCGCCACAGTAATGAATAACACATCTCAGGGGGGCAATGTCAGGTTATTGTGTAATGCTAAGAAATTCAGTAGCATTTGTTATCCAGGTCAAGAGGGGATATTTGCAGAAAATGTACTGCAAATACAAATTTGGGTCTTTTCCAGAAGAAGTTAAAGAAACAATGTAGAACTAATGATTGTTTGTGTGATGCATAGTGCCAGCTGGCATCCTTTAAAAAAAATCTTTTTCTTGATTCGGTCAGTGTTCATTTCTCAGAGGAAAACAATGAAAAGCAGTTGAAAGCCCTGTAAAAAAACATAGATAATAGAACTTAGTTACTTGGCCCAAAAACAAACAGTCACATATAAACACAAATAAAATGTTTAATTTGAAGTGGAATAATCATAGCATCAGTGTGGTTGTTCTGATAGCTGACAATTGAGAGGTGGAAGAAAAACACAGGAGGGGAGAGATGGGGGTTGATGTGCAAAACAGGCTCTTGGTTGTGGTTGATGGTTGCTGCTTTCAGCAGGGTGTATGGATGCTTCAGTATATTAATTTTTAAGGAGATCTGTACATATTGAGTCAGTTTTTTTTAAGATGGAGGGCAATATGGATGCAAATAATGTAAAGCTGTTTTGAGAAGACCAAAGAACAGTAAAAATCTTTCTGACCTTTTCTTTTGGTTCAGAAATATAAAGGTATGAACATTTATAATCCCACGGTCTGGCCCAGTAATGTATTCTGTCTCAAAAGAACATTTCTCTGATCTAAGTGTGTGTGTGTGTGTTGTTTATTTTATTATTTTTGTGTGTGTGTGTGTGCCTGATATGTGACATTAGCAGGATAAATAAAAATCAAAAGCTGTTTTAAGACAGCAAAAACATTGCACACCTTAAGAAAAATCTCTTCAAAGCCTCACCACCAAAGCTAGAAAATCCTTCCTGAGGCATCAGTAAAATCAAAAACAACAAACATCGCACTTAGGCTCCTGTTTAGTAACTGAAATGTTTATTTTTTCTGCTAAAAAGGAGCTGTGCTCCAGCAGGAAATAGAACACACTATCAAAAAAAAAGTTTTGAAGCACAACAAGAAGCACACCCCCTTAAGAATTTATTAGTTTTTGTCTTTCTAATCTCAGCATGTTAAAGACAGACACATGCTATGTTTGTTTTTAGGAATGTCGATTTATTTGAAAAAAGTTTGGAAACTGTGGGAAATTACTTTCTTTACCTTAAATGTATCTCATCATTGGTGAGATGTGGCACTGAGAAAGGATAAATTATGATTTGAATGAATTAAAGATTAGCTCAAATTAGTTTGAATTAATAATAGTACAACCCTAAGTTAGAACAATGTGTAAAATGTAAATAAAACAGGATTAGCAATTTATTGCATCCTAGCAACCCATATTTTATTCACAACATATCAGATGTTGAAACTTTTATATTTCATTAAAAATATTAGTTAATTTTGAATTTGATGGCAGCAACAGATCACAAAAAAGTTGAAACAGGGTTTGTTTATCATTGTGTAGCATCCCCCCCTCTTTTAACAACTGTCTGTAAACATCTGGGAAGTGAGAAGACCAGTTGCTGGAGTTTAAAAGAGGAATGTTGTCCCATTCTTGTCTGATGCAGGATTCTAGCTGCTCAACAGTCCTGGGCTTTTGTTGCCACATTTTTTGTTTTATAATGCACCAAATGTTTTCTATTGGTGAAAGATCTGGACTGCAGCCAGGAGAGTTCAGCACCCGGACTCTTCTCCTCTGAAACCATGTTGTTGTAAGGATGCTGCATGATGTTTAGCATCGTCTTACTGAAATATTCAGGACCTTCCCTGAAAAAGAAGTTGTCTGGATGGGAGCATATGTGGCTCTAAAACCTCTAAGTACTTTTCAGCATTGATGGTGACTTTCCATATGTGTAAGCTGCTCACACCATAGGCACTAATGCTCCCACATAGCTCCCACATCAGAGACGCAGTCTTCTGGACTTTCCACTGGTAACAAGCTGGATGGCTCCCATTCCTCTTTAGTCCGCAGGACAAGATGTCCATGATTTCCACAAATAATTTCACATTTTGATTTATCTGACCACAGAACAGTTTTTTTTCCATTTTGCCTCAGACCCTTTTAAATGAGATTTGGCCCGGAGAACACTGCAGCGTTTCTGGATTGTGTTCACATATAGCTTCTTCTTTGCATGACACAGCTTTAACATTTGTGGATTGCACGGTGAACTGTGTTCACAGACAGTAATTTCTGGAAGTGTTCCTGAGCCCATGCAGTGATGTCTAGTAGAGAATCCTGCCTGTTTTTAATGCAGTGCCGCCTGAGGGTCCAATGATCACATGCATCCAGTTTAGACCTTCAGCCTTGTCCCTTTCACACAGAGATTCCTCCTGATTCTCTGAATCTTTTGAAGATATTATAAACTGTAGATGGTGGGATCTTCAGTCTTCGCAATTTTATGAGTAACATTTTTCTGAAATTGTTCCACAATGTCTAGACAGTTTGTCACAGATTGGTGAACCTCTGCCCATCTTTACATTCGATAGGCTCTCCCTCTCTGAAATGCTCCTTTTTATTGTGTTACAAGTTTTATACCCAGTCATGTTACTGACCTGTTGCCAATTAACCTAGTTTTCAAATGCTCCTCCATTAGTTTTTGATTTGCAGCAGTTGCTTTTTCAGCCTTTTCTTCCTTCCCTTTGAACTTTTTTGAGAAGTGTTGCTGCCATCAAATTCAAAATGAGTTAAAATTTTCCATGAAATTGTAAAATTTCTGCATTTCAACATCTATGTTGTTTAAGTTCTATTGTAAATAAAATATTGGTTGACATATGCAAATCATTCCATTTGGTTTTGTTTATGTTTTACACATTGTCCCAGCTTCTTTGGAATTGGGGTTGGAATTATGGTAAAACACCATCACATTACTCCATGCTACATTGCACACTTTAGATAAAACATGGATAAAAGTTAGCTTAATGATTCACTTAAAAAGAAAGTTGACTATCTAAAAATATACAGTATCAGGTGCCCGATGCCACAAAAAAACTCTTAAAACTACCCAGGCTGCTCTGCTAAACCGGCTTTGTCGGACACAGAGGACTGGAGTTTGTTTCAGTGATGTTCACAGCCATAACAACAAATACTCATGGTGGTTGTTTGTCGATAAAGGAGGCTGTTTCTAAAGATGCCTACACACCACCCGAGAAACAAAAACGGAGAGAGGGAGAGAGATGCAAGGAGGCTCTTGTCCTATATAGACCTCCCCGTGGAATGGGTTGGGAATCTTTTAGATTATTTTGAGTACACAATTTCTCCTCCCATGCTGTAATTATCTAATGCACTCTTTATGACCCAAACATGCTCATTTACCAGAGCTTAGGAATCTTTAATGCTCATGTGAAGCCCTGTTATATCTCTTTGGTGACTTTTTAGCCCCTATACGAGAGAAATGAATGCTTATTTTTGATGTAATCTGTGATTCTAACAGTGTTTGGCGGCTGAAATGTGACATTATAGATTCTGAGAGTAACAAAATGATTAATTTAATGTGTCTGCCATCGTAGCTCATGGTGTTAGCATGCTGACACTTACTAATTAGCACTAAGAAGGAAGTAGTGAGGGTGAATTCACATTGAAGTGTTTGGTCTTAATTCTAAATGTTATGTTTGGAGGAAACCAGGCACTGCTCATCACCCGCCCAATGCAATCCCTACAGTGAAGCATGGTGGGGGCACCATGCTGTACGCTGTGTGCTTTTTCAGCAGCGGGGCCAGTGAGAATGGAAAGTGGAGTAAAGTACAATGATACTCTCAATGAAAACCTGTTCCACAGCACTCAGGACCTGAGATTGGGCCGAGGATTCACCGTCCAACATGACAACAAACCTAAGCACACAGCCAGGATTTTCAAAGAATGGCAGAAAATCCCCCAATCCTGGTGTGCAAAGCTTGCTGCTGTCAAAGATGCTTGAATATAGTACTGAGTAAAGGGTATGAATACTTATGTACATGTGATATTTTAGCTTGTAAACAACTGTAGTGTCAGGCTGCAACATAAGAAAACTGAAAAAGTGTACAAGTACATAGATCAGTCTCCTACCTTATTCTTTGAGGAGATGGATGAAACTCCCCCAGTTGTTTATTACCATTTGTTTAGGACAATTTGTAGTTAGAGACTCTCGTTGTTGTTGTCATTGCTAATTTCACATGTGCACATGAACAAACACTCTATATATATATAAAGATTTTATATCTCAAAAGGTTCGAGATTCCTCCCTGGGGAGAGGTGAGATTTCTTATTATGTTAATGCATTTTTAAATGAAATAAGTTTCCATCATATTATTACCATTTTCATCTGAATCTCTCTGCACTTTATCATAACCACACAGATACATTAAACAAGAGATTTTCCTCCAGGCTAATCAACATGTGCAACACAGTTTATACTTGCATTGTAAGGACCACAAACGTGAACATGCCATTCTGCAGGAAGTGATCCCCTTCCATAAGCACAAACAGTTTTGCCTGTGGCTGTCTTACTGGCTCACAGGCGTTTTTAAAAAAAGGTGAGCGCGGGGGGAGTTTTATTGTTAAGTGGACTTGGACACGGTAAAGACCCGAGAGCTGGTGTTTAACAGCACTATTAACAGTGAGATGGGAGATCGATACTGCAAGGTAGAAAGGAGGTGCATCTCTGTCATTGTGATGTGTTATTAGTGCCCGACAGTGGAGCGATCTGGCTTCTTTCCAGGGCCTGGGCCTTGCCGTGTACTTTGCTTCACAGCAATTAAACCAAAGCCCCTCTTTCCTGTAAATAACCATTTCATGAATTACAGAAACATTAACAGTGAGATCTTTGATATAACAAATAATTCCTTTACATGATGCCTTTTATTTTGGCACCATTGAGATAATATCCTTTTGTCTTTTTAACAACCGAGTATATGGCTGGGATACTTTCAAGGTCTCAGATAATGCAGATACACTCGTCCATAGACTGTTTTTGCGACACATTCCTTCCCCTGTTGTTCCTTCAAGGCACAAACGATGCATAACCAATGTGTGTCTATTCACGTGTTCCCAGAGCTGAGATAGTAAGATAGCAGGGTGTTAACTGAACATTTAAAATGCCTCACGTCACAAAATAATAAAAATAAAGAATGCTGTTTAAACCAAATAGCAGCATTAGTTTTTAATAAAACTGCAAAGGCAATATAAAAAAATGGTCAGTGCCTCTTAATTTGCATGTTCGCTAAGAGCAAAGAGGCAGCTCAGAGAGCAAGTAGGACTCAGAGCCATTATGTTTAGAGCAAAGTCTCACTGACCTCTGTGTGCAAGATTATAAAGTAGACCAACCAGTTTAAATCTGCTTTTTTGTTCTGCAGTGAAATTTCTCCCTAACTGTGGGTCCGTTTTATAGCTTTGGCACATGTGTAAAACAAACATAAGATTCTCCTTTCTTCAAATTTTCACTCCCTCAATTTTCTTTTGTCCCTGAGCTTAAAGACGAGCTGCAAACTGGTCTACTTTCTTACCTTTGCAGAAACTGCTGAAGGAAGCACAATAAGTAATGTGTAGGAAGATGGTGGGTTACACATCACAGTTCAAGAACAAGATGAAATTGATTTCCACACCAGTTTATAGTCACCTCAGATCATTGAGACGGAGGCAGGTTTACAGCAAGCAACACGAGTGTACCACCACACTTAAATTGTCCTTTGTTTTACTTGTCTTGTCTTTAGTTACTGTAAATATGGTACATTATCAAGATGAAACATATGGATCTTCAGATGTGGTAGTATCGTGCAATGAAAACAAACAGTATATTTAGCATGTTTAATTTTTTTTAAAATGTAAAATTAAAGTTAATGTATGAAAAAGCTGGGGCTCTGGGGCCTATTTCATTCAATATTTGCCAAATGTATACAGTACAAAACATTATGTGCATTATGTCCGGTAGATACACTTGTTGAGTTGTATGTCGTGTACTGCTGTGGGGTTTCTGCTGTTAAACAATGGTCAAAGCCTACACTTGGGTGTGTCACTCGTACTTTTTCCGATAGTCCACGCACTGTCAAAATTGTGTAAGAAATGAAACAAAATGTAAAAATCATAATCCATAGTATAAGATTGTATGTTTTTGTGAGGGCTGTCTCAGTGAAGAGCCTATATGGCAAATAGAAAATGAAAAGCTACTTTTACTCTGGACAGGTGATATTACTTTTAACTACTGCTGATATGGATAATAAGTCCTATGAGGAATTACTAAAATCTATTGAAATCTATTTTTATTTATTTTTTTCCCTCTGCTCCCACACATCATCCCAGCTGTAAATACTCAGTAGACCACCATGTGTGTATTTATCTACAGCTGAAAATTGTCCCCATCTATTTCTGTTTGAGTAACATTTGTTAACATTTGCTGCATCAAACTTAAATATATTTTATGTATCTCTACCACCAAATTCTATTACGCGGATTCCTGGCGACCGATACTAAGCAACATGTCAGCGATGGATGCTGGAGGTCTGGGCTGACTGTATTAGTATAGTAGTAGAGTATTTCAATGTATTCTTCATACTGCAGCTTGTGTTTGTGTAAGGCTTGGTCTGTGATCCTTTTGATAAAATGTCAGGTTCTAACAATGTTTTAACTCGCAGTAGCATTAGGTAACAAATGAATATTTCCTCTTTAAAAGTGTGTCGTAACTGAGAGTGCAGTTTCTGTCGGAGTTTGTCCTCCAGATGTCTCCATGAACTCAAGATGCTCTCAAACGCTGTCTCATACAATCATCCTTCTTCATTTCCACTAACAATTAGGTAATGAAATATTGATTTTTAGTTAGATTCATATTGATGCTATTAGCTTTGCATTGATAAATCACTGATGCTGGGAGCCAGACCAGGAAGACATTACTGTGTGTTAATCTGATGGATATGCCTTTTTCTTCCTGCGTGTCTCTCTCTACCTGGACAATCACACTTCATCTTGTTTTTTTATTCTGTTTAGAGCAGGTTTATAATGATGGTTATAATGATGCCTGTTTTCACTGTATTTGAAGTCTCATTCTTAGTTGTAAAGTGAGATTTCACTTGTTGATTCAGAAACTTTTTCAATATCTCAAGATAATATCTAAAAAGCAAAAGTAAAATAGTTAAAATCTTTCAAAAAAAGAGTGAAATACTACATATTGCATTTAGTGGCTGTTTATCTTTAATATGTTTTACGTATCCTACTACTGTGCGGTGCACTAATGCAAGTAGGAATCACATAATTGACCATGGCAATGATAATGTTTTGCTCTCACAATCAGAGTATACAGAACAACATTTCCAATCACCTACTGTGAATGCTGGGAAATCTCCTTATCACCAGGGTCCACCTGTCTAAAGCGGTGCTCGGTATATGGTCCTGCTGTCTAGTCATTACTGTCACAGTAGGGTCTCAGTATCTAAAACTCAGACACTGCAGCACACTTTAAAGTACTTTTATATGGAAATGCTGCATGTGAAGCTAAAAGAATTTAATAAAGCTCTGCAATAATTGAATGTCTAATTTAAGGCAAGACTTCACAAACTTCACTTCTACGGTATTACTTTAAATAAAGGTAAAAGTATGAAGTAGTCTCAGGTACATGGCGCTCAGTAGGTCTGATTTAGTAAAGGTCTACAGTAGATCAGTGGTTTCCAATACAAATCTATTCTGCACCCTCCCATAATATCTGAAAGATGAGTTAGTATTTAGCAAGGAAATATTGGGTTTCACTTTAATTCAGTGGATTTGACTCACTCTAAAATCATTAGAACAAAAAAAGATTCTGTCAAATGTGTGTACATCACATTTTACTAGCAAGTTTCCAGTATTAACCAACTTCAAAATACAAATTTACTTTCAGCCTAAACTTAAGCTCTAAAGATCAACTAACAGTGAGAAAAAATGGGGACCAGCCAAACTAAAGACACTTTATAAAACTGTCCCCAGCTGTGAGGTGTAAAGGTCAGACAGCAGTACAACACACACACACATGGTCTATCCTGGCAGCTGTCAATCCAATTGGCCAGCGGCCCATCTCTCTTCTCTGCTCGACAACAGCCAGGCATTTCCTGTCAGACAACATACGCTACTGCACTTCTCCAGCGTGAGCTGCCTGACATTATCTACTCCCAGACCCTGTGGCCAGCACAAAGTCTCAGCCCTCTTGCTGGTGGCACTGCAAACATGATCTCTGATGTCTCTCAGGCAGCTAACTGATGCTGTCACTGCACCAAGATATAACACAACCAACTGACAAACGCAGTGTGACAAGGACATACACACACACACACACACACACACACACACACACCAGTGTATAAACAGAAACGCACAGTCAGACAAGTGCTCATGCTTTGTTGACATGCAAGAAAACAGTATCACCAAGTACTACCTTTATTAAGAAATAATTTTCTCCTTCAGGATTCTCAAAAACCGGATAAGGTCTGCTCCACACATCTTGATAGTCACACAAAATATTAGAATTTAAATGCAATTCTGACTTTCTTTCATATAGTAAATGTTGTCTACTTATCCACACATTTAAAAAGCCCAAATGCTTAAAATGTTTAAAATTTACAAAATCTAACAAGATGCTGATCATGTCTCATGTGATGGAGAATGAACAGTCCCACTCATAATTTTACTCATTTTTCAGTGAAACTTATAGAGGAAGTTTTGAGCCACATTTTAATGACTTACTGGTAGAAAGGGGTGAAGAAAAACTATAATGCAACGTGAAATATAGTTGTATATGACCCACAAAGAAATTAAACAAGAAGTCTAGAATTTGTAACAAAGTAGCTTTGGGCTTCTCTATTTGTTGATGTTGTCTGCCATCTGCTGGTAGAAGCATAACCTGTAATAAGGTGGGATACTTTTAAATGAAGATATGTTATCTGTAATTCCTCATCACAAGTTACCCGGTGATAAACCTAGTAATATGCACAGTTTTGGGGGGGTTAGTGTAGCTTTGTGTATGAGTAACGAGCTGCATTTCACTGTTCTGACACCTCTCAATCGTGACTGGCATTTATTCACAACCCTTACATTTACAGTATTTTTCAGGCAATAGTTCAAATAATTTATATTCATGAAATATTTTTTAAATTTTAAAGGGAGATTACTGCCCTCAAAAAACAGGTCACGTGCACTAGCAAGCGACTGATTATACAGTCATTACACAAATGACAATAAGCTATTGTAATTCAGCAACTTGATGACCTCCCAAATCAACAATTAACAAACTTTATTTTTTGTAATTTTACAGTCAGACAAAATGTAGAACTGGTAAAAATATAAATTCTGAAGTCAGTATAACACATGAAAGGTTAGTACCTGCTGCAGGAGCATCACTTCCTTTTGACCAGGTCTCAAGTGTGTCACTCAAAAAACAAAAAACGTCAACATTTTCTGTTGTTTCTACAAATATCAAGTAAATACCAATCAAAATATGACAATTTAAATAAAACTATCATTTACAATATTTATCAAAAACAGTTTTAGAAGTAGATATTCCAATAGCACAATATGTATACTCAAGATCTCCCAAAATCCATAAACATTGATGGCTTTTTGTCAAATGCATAGGCTATTTCTCTATGGGAGATGAATACACTGAATCAGAACTAAAATATAAACATACTAAACAAATTTACAAATAGAAAACACATTAAATTAAGAATGAGGTGATTTTCAGAAACTCTGAAATAAACATAACATGTTTTTATTGCGTAGCTAGGACTTGTAGCCGTATCTTAGGGCCACATCAGTAGGCATTACTGCTACAGTTTCTACCTCTAAAAAGCACAGCATAGGTTGCTTACATAACTAGCACAATGTGAAACCAGTGCAGATATTCCCACTGTTTTCCTTATTGGACACAAAAAATTCTAGCACTTAAATTTCAAACTAAGAATTATAAATCAGGATACCACACAACATTGTCAATTGGTTTTGACACATAAGCTTGTGGAAAAGACTCACTTCAATGATGGCCACCAAATTAATCATACAGTTAGTCCTTTCTGGATTTTACTGTTTGTATTAGCCACTGATTTTCAATTAATAATTGTAAATGAACGGTTATGAACCACAGCACCACTTCCACAATTTGATGTCAACCTAGTTAGAAAAAAATGTAATTCTAACCAAACTGCTGATTTGTCTGCAGTGTTGTTGTTTGAGGCTGTAAAGAGGAAAAGAGAAAAGTTAGTTCACTTGTTCCCTGATAGACTAAAGTAGAACTCAGCTGGTACTTTACACTTTTGATGTCTTTTAGCAGTGTGCTAACTCTTAATACAATGCAACAGAGCCAATATGCTCTACAAATCAAAAATAATATTGAGAACCTACTCATCTAGGATTCATTTTTAAAAAGATTCCAAATTGCCACAACTATAGCCACAAACAGCATTTCTTTTTCTAACAAATACCATGCCTTTGCAGCATAAACAATGTAATTTGTGTACAAAAGGAAAAATATATTCTATAGATGGGTGTAAAATGACAAACAAGTGTTGAAGCTAGTTTACTGCTTCATGCTGTTGGTTACAGAGCAAAATAATAGTAAGATTCCGTTTTGATAGTGATGTTAGCAAACCCAGTGCATCATTTCCTTCTAAATGTGTGTGGGATGATGAACTAATCCTGCTAAAACCTGGGTTCTGGTTGGATTTAACTCTAATTGAGTCAGTACTTGTAGTGGGATGATGATTTTGTGCTTTGTTAAAAACTTAAAAAGAAATCTTCACTACACCCAAAGAAAAGTGATCAGATCTAGGAAGAATCACACATTCTCAAATTGTATACTTTGGATTTAACCCTGAAAAGTGATACTATTTTCATAAACCAATAAAGCTAACCCATATATAGACATAGAGAATAAGTAAAACCTTGAGGGCACAGGTTGCATCTTGGCTTTAAGTGGTATCCTTGTGTGCAAGATTTGGTATTTTATTGTTTTGTGGTCTGTCTATATCCCAAGTTAAAGCTAAATTTTCAACCAAATCAAAAGAGCCAACACCTTTAACCTTGGACTTCGCATGTAATTTTTACCTGGGCTGTTGTCTCCATACAGTTTCCTCCTATTATTTTCACAGTAGGTCTATGAGACTGCCTTATTTCTATAAAAACATTTCTGTGTGTTTTTGTAACTAACATATCTACACTCTTAACAAACAAAACTCATTCGTAACACTCCAAATAAAACAACCACATGACCAAATAAAATTTGAGTCCACCTCAGTGCTTTTTATATATTGTGCATCATCTTTTGCCTCTGTCCTTTGCAGAACAGCCAGTCTTTGTTCAGCAGTTCTGTATCATGCAGGTTGGAAGCCAGGAGCACATTGTGTCTTCATATTCCTTTATGCAGAGACCCTGAGGATGAAGTCGAATGGCTGTTCACCTGCAGTAGACAAGTATGAGACACACCAGTTAGATTGTGTGTTTGTGTATAAGTTCCTTGTATCATTACCAACCAGCAGTGCATAATTATGCTGTTTCAAAGCATACAATGATGCTAATTTGTCTCAATTTAAAAAGTCTAAAACGTTACACATACACATCGAGTATTTAAAATTAGACTTTTTTTATGTTAGTTTAATTTTGTTAATATCGCACACAAATTTGTACTATTCTAGCATAAAATAACATTCCAATGATACTTTTTGACTCAATTAGATAATATAGTAGTAGAGTTTAACTAATGATTTAAAAAGGTACCATTTTACCTTAACTCTATTTTAAACAAAAAGTGTGAAATATTTTAACCCTGCAATAAAAAAAACAAACAGGTTGGATTGACTACATTGGAACTAGAAGCCCAGCTTCAGTACAACTTCAATGCAACAACAGTGAGTATACCTTTAAAAAATGATAATTGTACCTGTAATTTCCAATTTAGGCTAATAATCAAGAATGTTATAACACCTGTAAACACAGCAGCCTTATCAATTTTGGCCTTTCATGCAATGCAGTATGACTGTATAATAAGGCATCGTCTATGCAAGTTAGAAACCAGACGATGAGACAAAAAAAAACACAGACAAAAATCACAGATTCTTTAAAAAAGTATTTCCACTGACTAGAACCAGTAGAGCACCTTTGGAGTATTTTAAAGCTCAAGGCAGAACAGAAAAACCCCTCCAGCTAAAATTAGCTGTAAAACAATAATCTGTGAAGAATTAGCAGAATTTTTCCAAAGATCTTTGCACGACTGCTATCATCCTTACTCCCCGATGGTTGAATGTGTAATCAAAAGTGTCTGACCAAAATTTTATAGATTAATATAGTTAATTTCATATCCCAATAATGATGTATATCATGATACTGGGCACAGTTGCGAACAAGCTGCAGGGGCCGCCACATTTTTTCCCTTCCAAATGAGAGAGATTTAACACAACTTGCCCTCAAAATGGATGTTTAATTCTGCTTTATTTGCTTGATACAACTAAGTAAATTAAATCTTTAAAAATACTAACTTAATTCACCTTTACTTTCCTCTGTGTGTGTTTGTGTTACTACAATGCTCTGTCATGTGGAAAACAGGTGTCTCTCCCTGCCAAAAGAGTGTGATTTGCAACACAATGAAATAAATGGTAGACCATAATATAAAAACAAACAGAAAAACAATTTTTTAAAATCATACGATAGATATTAGTACACACATTAGTACACACCTTTAGGTGGAATTGCAAGATACTACAAACAATTATAATAGAAACTTTTGCAGGTTTTGCAGTTGTTCCTAAACGTGGAGATTTCATTATATCTTTAATTTACGAAACGTGATCCTTTTTTATTATTTGACTTCATTATTCTTATGAAAGTTGCCCACACATTACTCTAGGGTAAAAAGGAGAAAACGATAACAGTTGTAGGTAGCATCAGGGTAGGCCTGACTGACAGGCTGATGACACAACATATGGAGATACTGGGTGAGTTTTACCCTGAGGGGGACAACAGTGTTTTTTTTATTATTCCTCTGCCTCGTCCCTGTCAGCCTCTCTTACCAAAATGTGAAGGAAGAGACAACCAGGTTGCAAAAGTTGACAGCTACAGACGCAAATACATGAAAATACGCAGATGCACGTGTGCACAGAAATGACAGACTGTACTCAGACAAAGACAAGGTATAGACACAAGAATAGGGACACAAAGTTGGTGAAGATGTGCCGCATGTATTTACCGTTCTATCCTAATTAACATGTTACTATAAAAATCAAACAAAAGCAGCGCCCTACCACCAGCTGTTAGACAGGAATATAATTTGTATTGTCAATCAATTAATTATGCATTTTATTCTTTTAAAATGTATTAATTACTTAATACAATTTTTTAAATAAACTAAAACCTATACAGTGTCAGTGGACGCTGCAAAGAAAACATACTTGTTTGGAAGCTTCAGAGGACGAATGGACTTCATTTCCATAATTTCCATTTAACTGCAACATTGCTGTAAAAATAGAAGCATAAGAAGAGTATTTAAACATAAATATCCCATGGCAGTTTTTCAGGTCATAGATACTTAACATGGTAACCTATCCTATACAAAAACATCACATTAAAAGTCACACAGGGTGTTTTTATTGATTTTAAAAGTACATCTAAGATAGTTTGTAAGGTTTGCAACAATTTGTAACTGAACAGTTTAAATATTAAAAACAAATTCCTCCTTACCTTGAGGATCAATCCTGGAATCAACAAACCCCCAGTGCTGATAGAGAGCAGCCAGCTCATGGGGACTGTAGTTTTTCAGGAGACTAAAAATGTCGATGTCCATGGGCGCTTCTCCAGTTGTTTCGCTTTTTCCCTGAGCAAAAAGGAGTGGTTCTACATATGCTTTGCTTCCATGCAGCCCCCACATGTTCATGGCAGCCCAGAGATCAGGACCCTTAGGACCTGAGACGTCACATGACTGCCTGTGGGGACGGGGTCTACTTGCAGCTGTGTTAGAAGTCATTCCATTATTGTTTCTTGCCAACATAAAACCCAAACCCTCTTGTGGGAAGTTCCCTTCAACTGCAACTCTGTGGCCTCTTTCGTTGGGGTTGCTGATAGGCTCAAAACAACTAGATACACTCTTGTTATGAACAGTAGTTCCTGATGAAGTAGTTTGAGTCCTGGAGCTTTTATTTCTCCCCTCTAAAGCTTGGTTATGTTTGCCAGGCTTCCTGCCACGTGCGTGTGTCCCATCTGAAGAGCACGACTCCTTTACTGGATGTTTGGACTTAAAGACACTTGATTGTGGTTTAGGGGCTGAGTCCTTGCTGCTGACACTGCTGCTCCTGTTAGTTGTGGAACCTGGATGCTGTGTGCGTTGACTTCTCGGAGCAGGTAAAGCAGGACAGTCCTTACCTTCGAGAAATGGCGGAGGCCCTGTGCGTCTCCACTGGGAAACTCCAGCTTTCAGATTTTTCTGATTGTTAGTGCAGGGTGCCCACTTGGGTGCCATGGAACTGCTCCCATCCACTCTGTGTGCAATTAGCTGATGGATCCACAGTACTTCCGGGTAGTTGGTTGTGTGCGAACAGTATGGACACTGATGTCTAACAAAGACCTCTGTTTTTACTTGATAATTAACAGTCCTGTCTCGTTCACTTATGGGTAATGCAGACAGATTAAGCAGACTGCTAGCATCATTAGTTATCTGTCCATTCTCTGTGACCTCACCACTATTTGACTTTTCTGCTTTATTGATTGGCTCTACTGACTCCTCACCAGGCAGACACATGTAGGGATTCCAGTATGGCTGACTGAGCAACATACTTCTATTTCTGAGGTAGTCCATGTATCTTGAGGCTTTGGAACCACTTTGGCTTATGTTGTCCAAAATGGTGCTGTGTTTGCTATAGGTACCCTGGACATCCTGATGGTGCTTATGCAGGTGAGACCTGAGTAATGTGGCATCAACAGTTTGGAAATCACAGTGTGTGCAGGAGAAGGTTTTTTTATCTGTAGTGTAGAGCAAAACATATAAAAACACATTAAGTCCATGAAGGGTCTGAAGAAACACTGGTCAAAAGAAAGACTGTAGAGGCCAAACTAAATTCGATATTTAAATGGCAATCTGTTAGGAGATAACATATTGTTGTTTACTTTTTTTATTATAAGTATTATTTTATTATATTATTTATTTTGTCAAATCAACCATGATTATTGTTGTAATGTTACAAGGGGGTGATTATTTTCTATAAGCACAGTATATTTTACAAAAGCATTTGTGCTTATAAAACATAAATGTCTGAGTGAAGTATTAAAATTTCAGCTTTTGTGTCCCTGCTTCTAAATAGGAAACATACAGTAAGTCAAGTTGAACAATGCAAGTGTTTGTTAGGCAATTAGGCAAAGAGTGTATATGTACATTTATTCTCTAAATCTATCAAAATATTAAGTTTAACTTTGTCAAAATCATTTAAATTCTTGGTGAGTAAACTTCAATGTATGTGCTTTAACAAAATATATTTGCATATACAAGTACAATTACAGTAGCTGTAATTCAATGATATATTCACTAGAGGTCTTCCTTTTCCACAATGCCGTGCTACCAGCTTTCCTACTTAATGTAGTCTCCGTTTTTCTATACTGAAGGGCTGCCAGGTCAATCTTACTTTGTAGTAGAAGGAAAACACTGTCTATATTGATTGCAGTAGTTCTCATCAGAAAATCACAATAAAAGATCTTAGACTTGATTTAACAAACATGGTGCAGTATTCAATATACAACAATTGTCCTCAGCACAAACTGGGCATGGTAATTGATTTCTGCTTTCAGTTAATTTGAATTACTCTCTTGACAAAATCTAAAGCTCTGATAGAGTGGCGTGCTGTGTATGCCTTACCCGCCTGTTCTTGGCTCCTGATGATGGTCTTTGATTGTTTAGGTGAGAAGTGAACATCTCTGACATTCTTCGCTTGTAGCGCCTCATAAAATGCATGACCAAGTCCATTCAACAGAATACGATCTTTCTGGAAAATCTTCTTGTTACTGCCTTTAGTATGAGCAAAGATGTTGGATGTGTGATCAAGGCTTATGTCACCTTTCTTCTTCTTTACGTTGGAAGTGGAGGTGTCGATTTGCTTTCTCTTCTTATCCTGCTTCAGCCGTACATACTCGCCCTTTTCAGTGTCATATGCCACATATGCATCAGCTAGTCTCTCCTCCCATCCCAGACACTTCTCTGTGGCTTCTACTAGTCGTCCTTTTGTGGCTAACTGCCACGCTTGGTAACTACAAACTGGATCCAGCTCTGGAATTCTCTTTGCCAAGATCTCTTCCTTAGGTGTTTCATTAGGTCCAACAAATAAGAGATTAAGGTTTTCCAAAAAATGCTTTTTAGCAATGTGCAGGTCAGAGGCATCACGGTCTTCTGGTGGTAAATTTAGTGTCTGACTGCGGCTGTGGTTTAGCTTGTGTAGCTTTTCGTGTATTCGCAATGTCTTGCGGTCACAGAAAAAGTTACCACAGCCAGCACAGAGCTCATAGAGGCACTCTTCATTTATCAGTGATGCTGGGTCCTGAAGAACACCATTGATGGTGGCAGGGGTCTCATTGCTTTTGCTACCCTTCAGATGGCCTTTGACCCGGTGAATGCGCATATGACTTTGGAGGAACCATGCCTGGCGGAAGCGGCGTCCACAAATCCGGCAACCATGATCCTGGGAGCTCCGGTGCCTTTTCATGTGGGATTTAAGGAGTAATACCTGAGGGAAAACCTGGCCACAAATGGTGCAGCAAAAAGAGCCAGCATCAGGTCCATCATTGAACTCAGCACCATCTTTTCCCTTGATCTTTTTCTTGGTTCCTTTCTTCTTCACCTTCCCATTGACATTATGAGCGTTGTCAGATGTGCTGATGATTTCAGGAGGATCCGGTGCCTCATTGTTATCTTTCATCACTTCATCTCCATTTCCCTCCTTGTCACTGAGGTTATGGCTTATTAGACCTAGTTTATGGCTTCGAATGTGGGCCTTCAAACGGCCCTTCTGAGCTGTCCTGTGCTCACAGTATGGGCACTTATATGGTTTTTCTTTTGTGTGTCTTCTCATATGCTGGGAAAGAGAGCTGAGAAGAGGAAAGCTACGGCCACACACCCCACAGGTGTGGCCAGAGGTCATGTCTTCCTCTGTCTCCACCTTTTTATTAGCTGTGCATTTTGGTGACACATCCTTCCTGCCTTCTGTCTCCATTCCTTTTCTGCAGCACTGGTATATCACTAACAACTGCTGTGTAGTAAATCCTATAATCATCTAATGTTTATGGCGAAATGTAAGTTCTCAGTACATCCTTAAAAAATGTGCAACACATCACAGCTTCAGTGTCCATTCTGATATTTGAATAGATGTTCTTTTTTCAAGCTTTATGCTGTTTTTGTGAGAGTACCTGAAAAGACAACAAGAATTGAAATTTAGGTTTGCATTAGTAATTAAAATTTACCTGACCTGACACATACATAAAATCTGTCTTAAATAATTAAAAGACTTAAGAGCACACTATAAGTGTTTTACTTATCTAGGTACAGATGCCATCCTCAGAGATGAACATACTTGACTTATTACACAAGTACAAAGTTTTTATTCAGGTGAAATAAGTATAAACCCCACATAGTCCGATGAGGAGGTTGGGCATCACACAGATTTTACAATACCCTTTGTCCCTTAGTGGATGAGCGATGCCTGTCTGTACATATTAGAGTGCGGGTCAGTGTCTCAAAATGCTGTGTGTGTGTGTGTGTGTGTGTGTGTGTGTGTGTGTGTGTGTGTGTGTGTGTGTGTGTGTGTGTGTGCGTGCGCGCATGCACATGTGTTTGTTTCCTATAGCTAAATTGAGCGTGTTGGGTGAAGCATGAAGAGATGTATTCATTCCTGGCCAGCCAGGATAAGCCCCTGAGGGGCAGTCCACTCTAATTCACGATCAATAAGCCATTATCAACAAACTTCATTTTAGAAAACCCACATACAGTGACTCACATTGCCCTGGTTGTAGAATATGTGCTGATAATGGGTAAAAAAGCTGCATTTCTAAATTTTACTTTTTAAATAATGGGAGAAATATTTTCTTAGTCATGCCAATGTGTGTTAACCTTTATTAATGTTTGTGAAGAACATTCTTAGCAGCCAGGAAGATTACGTTGACATCTAATTGGACCCAAAACAAAAACATCCAGGAAGAGAAAGGGCATTTTTGGTATGATGTTGTCTCAGTCATCCAGCTGTGATTATCTAGAAGTTGATGTCAAATGAACTTCTTATTTCTTAGTAAACATTTTGCTACTTATCTTCAGACCGTTGAAGCTACTTGGATAAGTAGTGAAATGTTTCTAAGAGGAAGAGTTCCAGTTGACATGACCTCATTTCAGTGTTTTTCTGGTAAACAAAGCTATGTGTAAGTTAACAGTGAATGACTACTGTGTTTTGTATAGCCAGCCAGGCAGTCAAAAGAAAAACCTGCTATTGTGTTGGCCGCACCAGAATTGTCACATCGCCTCATGTCTGGTCCTCCACCCCTCAAATTGGGGGAGGGGGGGGTCAAGCAAGTTATTGTTAAAGCAAAGAAGCCTCTGTCTCTGCTTTGCCTACATATTTTGGGGAAGAGACTGGACAAACTATTTGTCATTTCACTCTTTGAAGCTGAGGGGGTAAAAAAAAAAAAATCTGTAAACGGGTATAAGGACACGTGAAGGCTACAAAAATGAGACAGACTCTGATATGATTTTCAAGGGATGAGGTTGTTTGTTTAATTATCTGTATCTGCATCCATGGTCGCATCTGTTCGCATGCGTGCCTGCTTGCTGCCATGTGTGCTGATCTGCTCACACTGAAGTGGGTGCTGTATCTTCAATATGGGAGGAGTTTACAAGGTTTTTCTGGACATGGCAGGTGTTTAGTAGGCAGACGCCATCAGATTAGTGCATGGGCAATGTGGCACACAAGAGAAATTGGAGGGTGGCAATTAAGGGTTTTTTAAGGTTAAGGCGAATGTAATGAGTTAACACAATAGGGATAAAGTCAGAGAGCTGAAGGCAACAGATGGGAATAAACGGGCCATCAGTATGGAGTTGCTGCTTCTACAGTATGAGTGCCTGCCTTTTTCAAAGCAGGCTACATGCTAAGTGTGGGCTGTATGTTTTCATCTACAATATCCAACTTTTGCTATCACATACAGACATTGCATTTGTGGCACTATTGTTTAAAAAAATGGAAATATGTTTTAAAATGTAATAATAGTCAACCCTAATTTTAAAAAGAAATCTTCCTCTTTTCTTGTCTTTTTATTTTTCCCCTGATTATTTGTTGACTATGTTTTCCAGCACTTTTGCTTTCATCCCATAAACACCGAATACCCTTATGAAGATCTGTAAAGTAACACAGATAGCATAACGTGTTGCTCTGGGGGGCTTAACTCATTTCTTTTAGAATCCCTCACTCCCCTTTTCTCTCTCTTTTCTTTGGCAGATGAATAGGCATGTCCAGTCAGCTGTCCTCACACTGATTCATTCTGACGTCCCAACCAGCTCAGCACAAACTCCCTATGGTCAGGGCACTGATGCTGAGTGCTTGTGTGTGTGTGTGTGTGTGTGTGTGTGTGTGTGTGTGTGTGTGTGTGCGTGCCTGTGCGTGCCTGTGCGTGTGTTCATGCACTGCTTGTGTGCCTGGTTGCTGCACCAAAACTATTGATGTATAATGTTCTGCCAGGGGCTCAAAATAATATTCACCACATAGCATCCAACATGCTGAAATACCGGAAATAGTTAATTTGCTTTTCTTCAAAAGAAATCTACAGCTCCTACTTGCAAAATTCTATTTAATGTAGACTAGTAGAATGTGTGACAGTTTTTGCTATGGTATTTGTGTACCCCTAGACTGAGTCTGTGTGTGTGCTGAAATCATCCAAATGTTCTCAACAACCGGCCACAAGCCTGTGCCAGCATACCACTGACTGGAGATAGCATGTGACTGTCCTTATGCTAGTGTTCAAAGCCACAGTCAATTGCTAAGCTTCACCTCACATCTACTGTTTTCTGTCCAATAATCCTGTCAGTTTCCACCAACTGCAAGCACAACTAAGGCATAAAACAAAATTATAACACAGCTTAATGAAGTATCCTTTGTTGTAAATTAAGTGATAATATAAGAGACTATATTTTTCAGTTTTTTTTCCTATTTAATTCCTGTCTCCTGTGGGCACTGTCTATGCATTGATGCACAAAATCAATGCAATGCGCCTACACTTTTTAACACACATCAGCTATGAAATAATTGTACAAAAACTCATCATATGGCTCAAATGGCAAAGCCAAATTCTTGGAAGCTATGTGTTGCACTTAAAATCATTGATCCAGTAATAATCTGTTTACATTTTAGGCTTAAGATCAAGTCACCCAATAAGCATACACATTGTTGTGATGTGATTCATAATATTGTATTGATTAGCAGTAGACAATTTGTAATGAATCCACAACACAGTTCTAAATATTATTTTATGAAATGCTTTGCCAAATGTTTAAATGCACTTTTTGGGAAGCTTTTTATTTTACACTCACTTTAAAGCGCAAAAAGGTGTTTTTTGGGTTTTTTTGTTTTGTTTTTTTAAATCAATGCCTGAAATGGGTTTAGCTCGGTCTTGCTACACTTAAATTTACCAATGTTGATCAATGTCTAACATGCCTAGTATGTTTTCCTTGTGCAGCAGAATTTGAAGCACAAAGAGAAGAAATGGGTTTAGTTTGCCTTCAGAAACACCTTAGTGCATGCAGAAAGTGCATTATTTGCTGACACACTGCTGATGTGTTATAAAGATGTAGTCGAGGCAACACAAACCCCCAGGTGTTTGACATTGCATGCTCAACATCCTACTATATATCACACTGTGAACACTCTTGAACAAAATCAGAATCCAATCCTTAAAGGATTGGATCAGGGTTTACTTTCAGTTAACTATAATATCAATGTCTTATCGCCCATTCAACAAAATGCACTGCCTGTATCTTTACCTGCTGTAAGACATGGAAGTCAGCTCTGTGTTGCACAGCACCATCTGATTTGTGGATCACTACCTACAGTATATACCTGAACACAGCCTGGTACAAATGTGTTATTTGCGCATAACTCTGTCTGCATTTAATGCCAGCAACATTCGATTTACTTAACTGTATGACAACCAATGAACCACCACAGTATTGTGGGCGAACAGCCTAATGCATCTTAGAGCTCAGACAGCCATGAGCTCAACAGTCACAAGCAACAACAGACAAACTTACACACACTAAAGCCCATCCCCCGTCTTGTTTCAACTCTCCACTCGGTTACACAACATACACAGGGATTACTCTTTGTAGCATGAGATGAGCTGCTCAATGAGTGGCCTTTTATCATGGATGCCCCTTAGTGCAAGCACACATTGCAAGAGTTTGATGAAGAGAAGATGAGAGACTCTTGGCTGAGCTTTTACCCGTTGTGGGAATCTTAAAGCAATCTTAAAACAAACAAACAAATAAATAAATAAATAAATAGAAAAACACAAGATTTCTCGTGTAAGACTAAATGCAAAGATCAAAAACCTACCAAACAATACCACTAAAATCAGAGAAGCTAAGAAGATGATATATGATTTCTAATGTTTGTTTTTCTATTACTGATGTTAATTTATCTACTGAGGATCCACTTCAGACCCACTCGCATTTCAGTGGGGATTGGCTAGTGTGGGAGACACTGGAATATAATCTGCTGGCATTAACTTGCTCTCTAAAAAAAGCACTCTCGGCAGGGATTAGATTATCATGGCAAGGTCAGCTCTGACTCACTTTGACTGTCTGCCTTTATGTCTCTTGCCCATTGCTTTCTGTCTTTCACTGTATCGGTTTTTCGCTCATCATTTTTTCTATTTAATTCATCTTTTACTGCCACCTCTGACAGGTGAGCATATTGTATCAACACTGTCCTTGATTGCAAAAGACCACATGGCTAGTGTGAACAAAAGAAATTCTAAACGAGGCACAAAGATGACAAAACAGCATGCTGTAAGCAGTATTTATGTTAATCTACCTGCACACACATTTATATTGGAGAAACTGTCTATACAAATATATACAACGTTTGTTTGAGTAGTGAAAAAAATCTCACTAGTAGCATAAATACTGCTGCAATCTACGATTATTGTCCCCTGTTCAATCTGTCAATGCTTTATTCGATAAGTTATTTCCTGTATGGAATAATAGTAAATATTAACCTCAAAGCTATGTCATCAGATTGTCTAATACTCATAAATGTTATAAAGTAAAGTTTTGAGAATTTATTGCCTTTGTCTGACGAAAACAAAAGTTTGCATGTCAAATAGCTTAGTGCTCACAAAAAAAAGTGGTCTGTACTGGAAAATCTGGCTTCGAGTGCTGTTACAGTCATACTTGAATCATCCTCAGTGACACAATTGTAGCATTTAAACCCTGATGTCGCCTTCAGTTTGAGTTGAACTTTAAACTGTTTATCTTAATTATCTTTATCAGTAGTCATTAAGTTACTTTAACCATACATTTTAGGTGAGCTGGGTCCATTACCGTCTGCATAGTGTAATATCCAATAAACTATTTAAATTAGAGACTTAAGTGTTTAGTTCTTTGGAATCTGGTCTTGATTTTTAGCAAAACTTGATATTTTAAAGAGATATTATTATGACCCGGCCTAATTTTATTATAACTGCTTAGTGTGTTTTAACCATATCTATGACATTTTATTATGCAAAAGTTAGATTTCTCTAAATCCTCCTTTCCTTACAGCCCATTTTCCAATCTGTCTTGAGCAGGCTGCTTCAGAAGCTGTTTACATGATGAGGTACTCTGATTGGCTGCAGGTGCGGCACTTACATTCACCCACTGCCAGAATGCAATCCTCGCAAATAATGTATATTATGTCAGTTACATAGCTTAATACTGTATGTAGCAATCTGCAGTGGACTCACCCTTGCATATATGTGTTCGTACTTTTGAGTATATTGTCACAACAAGCACAGTTCTAAGTAACTTAAGAATGATTGCAGGGGTCAAATATAGTAATTTTTACTGCATCCCAAAGACCATGTGTTGTTTATTCCATATCAGCCTTTTAAAATAAAAAAATACAATAAACCTACAGCAAAACCTCAGGACTACAACCACTATTTCCAAGACGTTTTGGAACTACTACGTAGCCTAGAGGTGTGCTATTTCTTTGATTATGTAATGCAGCACTTTATCAGTGCTTAAGTTAAATTCTGGATGTTGATTTTTTTTTTTAATGCCAAACAACATGCAGAATTTCCTATTCCTTGGAATTATTAAGGTAAGGATTGAAGAAGAGTAAGGTGATACCTGCTTAGCGATTTTACCCTGGTGTAAAAGAATGACAGCTGGCAGCAGGGTCTGGATTAGGTTTCCTATAGGGGTACTGCATCTTTTACACCACCACTTCTTTGGAGTAGAATGGGCTAATAGTAACCTGACTCCTTCAGATCCATCCAATCTCGTCTACCTCTGTCTCAAAGGGGCCAAACAGAAGGGATCTGCGGACGCCTCTTACATCCCTCCCATCTTCCATCTGGACATTTTGCCAGTGTTTGCAGTCTAGATGTAGTGTAGATGTAAACAGCAGGTTCTTTTTTTTTTGCAGTCATGTATCTGAGTCATTACAAACTCATTTAATGCTTAATTTATATTTTGTTTGTGATTGAGATAATTACATACAAACAAAGAACAAACAAGAAGAATGCTGCACTTCAATGTGCCAGTATTGAATTTAAAGAGCACTCATGTTCTTAAAAAATAAACTGCAGCAACACTGAGTTGGTTACAACAGTAATACCATGGTCTTTTCTAGACTGCACTGATTAGTTATATTTTGCCAGAATGTACTAGAACATTTGCTAACTTTCTGCTTCTACATTTGGTCTATAAAATTTACAAGATTTAAAAAAAATTTTTGTTTAAATGGGGACATTTAGTTTACAATTTACATGAAATTTTGTCCACAAAGCGACTAATAGTTTCATTTTTTTTTAAACTATTCTCTTCGAATCATTAGCAATTAATTTCTATTTGTTGCATTCAACATCAACTAAGTTAACACTTTGTTGTTTTATAAACAAGCACATTTTAAGAACGCATTAATTTCCCATCTACTTTTATAAACCGACTTTTATTTGTTTATTTTTGGCCCCTAATGTCCACATGCCTTGGACAACACAACCCATACACAAAAAGAGCAACATGAGGGAGACAGCTACAGCATATGAAGCCCATATTAACATCAGACTAAATCTAGTTTAGTGGCTGTCTGTATGCTGCTTTGCTAGATAATAACATCAGATGAAAGGATGCTCACTCTGAAACAATATGCCCATGTATGCACACTTAGACATGTCCCTGTGAATAGTGCAGTTATATTCACTTTTAAGTTTAATTGTCAAACTTAATTGATACCCACAGTATACAATCTAAAATGTGGCATCAAATATCATAATTGAGTTTATTTTTTCAAATGAAGATCAAGCTCATATGTGAGATGTCATCAACATCAGCATTGGAGGTCATGATATTAAAATATTTTAAATCTAATTTTGTCCCAGAGTACAAGCAGTATTTTTATTATTTAAAAAAGTGTTCTTTTTGAATTTCCCACTGGTTTTATGTTACATACTCATAAAATTAGTATTGCACAAGTGTTCTTGTTGTTGCATACCCTGATAAACAAGTAATTGCTCACTGTGTTTGCATCCATTTTTACTTTCATGACACAGACATTGTTGTAGCACTCCCATTTTAAGCTGTATTGTTTTCATTTGGTTTAGTTTAGGATAAAAACTAAATGATTTAGCCTATTACCACGCAAGGAAGCTACCCAAAGTGTAGATGTCCTTACCCTGCAAATCTTCCTGTCAGCTCTGTCTGCCCCCCTCCCCCCTTCCAGCAACAAGCCCCTGTCCAGACCCCAGTCTCCTGACCTAATCTAGATGATTAAATCATTTTTCTTTAGCACAAATTTTGTCTCCCTTCTACTCTTGTCTGGTAGTCATTGCACACCCTCCCCTATTGATTGTCATGCTGAGGAGATTACCCTAATAGCTGGGATTACCTCCCCACATGTTGGTTGGCTACATACTGGGGGGAAGGGGGAGAGCTGTGGATCGTGCATGTTGTGCGTGATGTGTAAGTGTATGGAAGGAGGGTAGGAGGAGTGAAGGAGTAAAGAATACAAAATCTGGGCCAATGTTTACTTATTGTGTACATAAAAGCCACACACAATATCATGTCTGGTTGTCTGTGGGATCGAGTGATTTTTTTTTTTTTTCAGCCAACCTTTATACTTGAATGCTAACACTGATCAGCCATGAGACAACAGCTTTTTATCAACAGGGCAGACAAACAACACCCTGGGGACCAACAGTATGTGACTGTATGGTTTGCCCTCCCTTGCTCATTAACTCTATACACACTGGGTTTAAATCCCAGTGACATCACCTCATAGTGCTGTTTACTAAAGGTGAAGCAATTCGTCAGTTGACAGAAACCTAATTGCCAACCACTTTGTAAAGTGTTTCATGATGCAAGTCAATTTTGGAGCAAAAATATGCCACCTACTCTTTTGCTTCAGCATATCAAATGTGAATGTTTGCAGGTTTACTCAAATGTATATTCATAAATGAATCCAGTTTAAGTCTTATTAATACATAAATTCAATGTTTCTCTTTATAGACTAAACATTTGTTTGACAATGGAAACCCTTTATATTTACTAATCGCCACTTTACTAAGTACATCTACTAACCACTGTCCCATCCACATGTTCCACAACAGCTGCTTCAGTGGCTATGAGGGGTTTCAGTGTGGTGTGCTTAAAAGTGCCAGAGGTTGAAATTGGATAGAAATGAAGATGTTGTACCCACAGTAGAAGGGCAGCGAGAGAGAGACTGGAGGCCATTCAGACAGTGCAGAGAAAAGGAATTCCGTTAATCCGCCGCTGATCCGGTACAATGGCAGCCTTGTTGTCTGTCCCGTTTTGCACTCACTTACCACAAGTTTTGGGTGCGTTGACAGTGTTCCCATCTGGCGGTGCCGAACCAGAGTGAAGACAATACTAACCTAATAATGACTCGGATACTGTGAGCGGACGGTTTGTGGCAGCACAATTATGCACTGGCGATGCCAGGATGAGGAGACACACGACTTGGCCGAGGGCTTAACTGACAATAACTGACATCCATATTACTGAGCCCCAGACAGGATGTTGTTAACTTTCGCCCAGCACAAACTCCTACAACAGAACACCTACATTTGTGAAACTACACACAGCATCCCCCGGGTCGACACACAGTGTTTTTAGCGAGTTAACCGTCGTTTAGCGTCCCTCCTCTCTTACCTTAAAGGTTAGGCGGCAGGTCGCTCCTGGAGAAATCCCATCACCGATAAAACAATGGCGATTTAACACACACGCACTTCTCGAGTAATCAAGACGCCACTCCTCAGGCTGTGGGTTCATCTGTGTCTCCTCTCCGCGGCCTGAAAAACTTCGCTGTCTTTCAATCACAGCGGTGCACCTGAACTCGTCGTCGTCCTCAGCGGCGGCAGCAGCAGCAGCGTTCGTTGTTGGGGACGAGAGTGACGCGAGAGATAACGTTATTAACGGTAATAGCGAGCCGGCGAGAGGGAGGAGTGCGTGCGCGCGGCTCACACCGCAACAGAACTGAGCGGTGACCCGTGGGTGCGCGCGGATTATTTAGAGTTCAACATCCAGCTGCTTTCTGTCCAAAAAGACATGAAAACCTAGATAAATAATGGTGAATGGCCACTTATATAGCGCTTTTATCCAAAGCGATTTACAATGTTGCTTCTCATTCACCCATTCTCTCACTCTCTCTCACTCTCGCGCGCGCGCGCGCACACACACACACACACACACACACACACACACACACACACACACACACACACACACACAGACGACTGCCTTAGATACTTAAATACTTTATTCAGCCAAATGGGAAATTGACAAAAGTAAAGAAGCAGACTGAAAAACAATCCCAATTAATTAACGTTTTTTGTTTGTTTGTTTTGTATTAAGGATTCTTAAGATTAATAAGGTGTAGGGTAAGTGTTCCTCACCGGTGACCGAATAATATCAAGTGTCTGAAAATTTTGAGGAAAAAATATTTAACTTTCCTGCCTTGCTCCTCCCGACCACATGTCTGGGCAAGACACTAAACCCCCAATAGCCCATGCTCATCCCCAGTCGCATAGTGCTGGTCCCCCAGTAGAAATTGGGGAGGGTTCCAACACTTTTTAAATATAATTAGATTTTATTTATTTATTTTCAATGTTCAAATCTGCACAAAAAAGTCCCAGACCCAGACCCCATCCACTTACAGAAGGGGGAGGAATAGTTAAGTCTAATGGCCACTGGAAGAAAGGATTTCCTGTGGTGGTCTGAGGAGCACTTGGCAGTGACTGAGAGGGTCTTGGACAACATCCACCTCCCTGTATGATACAGAGTGCAGCTCTACAACCAGCGCAGAGCCAGCTCTCCTGATGAATTTGTCCAGTCTGTCATTGTCAGCCACCTTCATGTTGCTGCCCCAGCAGAGAAAAGCATAGACGATGGTACCTGGCCACCACACATTAACGTGTTGCAGATGTTGAAAGGGCCTCTGGGTTGTTCCATAAAGTGCCATAATCTTTATTGTCCAAATAGATTACCAGCTGTTTGAGTGTTTGTCTGTATAACCTCCACTTTGGGGGTCTTGGATTTCCTGAAGTTCTTGTTTTACTGATGTTGAGCAGGAGGTGATAAAGGCCATCCTAGTCTACAAAGCTGTCACTACTATCCAGTGCCCCCTCTTCCCAACCCCCACCCCTCGGCTGTAGATTGTCAAACTGGTTAAAGGTGGAGGAGTGTCTTGGGGGAGGTGTTGTTGGATTAAAGTCCTTGGAGATTATAAACAAAGCTTCAAGGTGTCAGGTCTGGTGGTAACCAGCTATGTGACGTTACACCCAGAATGTCGGATTAGTTGAAGGGCTTTTGCACTAGTTAGAGCTCTGTCTACATGTATGGCATCAAAAAAAGTGTTTCCGCATTGTTGCAAAGCTCACTTCTAAAACTCTTTGCGATGGTATCTCCTCTGAGATGCTTTTTATTACGTTGCCAGTCCCAGTCTGCTTCGATCCAACTCTTTTAATTGTGCAGAAAAACCTTAAAATAGCACAAAGTCAGTTCTTAGTTGAATTTTTTATTTTTATAGGATAGACAGCTCAGATATGTTTCTGTCATTAAACGTATCTGTAGTCTTCTTACACTTTAATTTGAAACGGTAATTAATCGGCAGTATTACCAAAAGTAGTAATTTGCAACATGTGAATTTCAAAATTTAAAGGTAGCTGTCTATAGATAATTTTGTTGTTGTTATGTTTATGGTGGGGTTTAGAGTAAGAATTTGTGTTTGTTCTATTTATGTACAATATAGTCTTTTCCTGAGCTTTTCTCTATAGAGAAAACGGTCTCAGGCTGTTTCTTGTTACTGCAGACATTTGTCACCAGAGGGCTCACTTTAAGAGAGAGCCTATAGGCTGTGTTGTATTCTCATCTTACAAGAGGTGGCGACAAAGCCTCATCTGTATGACATAATCACTTACCTCAGAGACCTCTTCATTCCCCCTGGTACAACTCAGCTGACAGGCTCAGAAACACACAAATCATAGTGGTGGAGATGGCATGATTTCAAGTTTGTAAAGGGCAAAAGTGAATATGAATACTTAAGTTTTGCTTTAAAGAGTGGTGTCAAATTAGTAAATTTCATTAAATTCCTATATATGTCTTTTGACATTTTTATGTTCTTTGGTTGTTATATGGGCAAACCTTTTCAGTCTGATAGGGTGCAAAAACGATCTTGGAATCTTTGAAAATGTTCCCTTGGAAATCCATATCTAAGATAGCTTTGTGGTCTCTTTGGATCCTTAAAATGGAACTGCATCCATAAGGCATTAGCCTAGCACAGCATAAAGACTGGAAATAGGGAAACATCTAGTTTATAAAGTTCATAAAATCCATGTTACAGCAACTGTGTTCTCAAATATTGGTTCATCAAAAAAAGTAAATATGCACAAAACAAAGGAACACGTGATAATTAGGTTAGAATTAATATGCTGTTTCTGCAGCACGTTGCTACAGGTGAAAACGTGCACACTCAGGGAGCTGTATGTTTTGTTTAGCTTCTTTATGAAGATGGCTTATTTTAGACAGATCTGCATTAATCAACTTCCTCACTCTTCCGCCCGTTCCAAGCTAATCTCATTTAGACATTCACTGCTGATGTTGTTTCCACTATCAACAATTTGCAATGAAGAGTCATTTCTGCCACTCAATTGAATTTGGAAGCAACGCCCCAGATATAAATAGTTAAAAAAAACACAAAACAAATGATAACAATAAACCCTGGACATTTGTTAACCCATCCCAAGAGCTCCCCAAACTGGAGTTGATTTGATTTCAGTCAAGACTCATGTAAAACCTGTTTTTAGGAAACCTTATCAACAAGGTTGGTTAAATAAGGAGAATATAAACCTCAAATTATGAAAAATGAAAGTGGAGGTTGGTCCACTTTATTACTTATTTCCTAATTATTATTTGTTTATTAATTTATTCATATACTATTTTTCAAAACACAGCTGCAATATTTCTTGATATCAATAAAACATCAGGTTAAAATTACAGTAATTATGGTATAAAAATACTAATAAACACACAAAGTAGATATTTTTAATTTAAGTGCTTTCTATAAGAATGAATTTTTGTTGAGTCAGATCCATCAATTTTAAGTTGAGTCAGATCCATCATCATAATGCTATTTTTGTAGCAAGAAAGTAAAACTATAATGAGACAGTGTTTGCTATTCCAAAAGCACATTTTCACAGCAAATGGGACAGTTGGCATATTCTAAGGACATTTTTTGTTTGTCAGGATTAGATGTAGGTGTGTGTGTTTTTGTTTTTAGTTTTCCTGGTCCCTTTTAATCAATTTAGCGCTTTAGTGTTTTAGTAGTGACACCGCAGGTGATTTCCAGTGTGAAGCTGCACAGTGAAGAATACACTGGGGTGGAGCATGAATTCAATGTGGGTGACATCCCCACCGTTGTTGTTGACCTCCTTGGAAATAGCTCCAGTTTGTTCAGTCGAGTGAGTGGTTACAAGAACACAAACCTCTGAAAGCTGTAGGTTTACCTCCAATGTGATATTGAGGTAAGTTTCTTCTCTAGTTTAAGTATATAGTAAGTGTATGGATGGCAAAGAAAAAAGGATTTAACAAATTGTGTTGATTTATTTTAATGCGTTAGGACTGTGTTTGTTGTAAAGCAAACCACATTTTGAAAGAATAGATAAACTTTAAAGCTTAAAAACAGTAAATGTAGTAGGTCATTACAATCTATATGAATGTATATGTTAGATATTAAAAATAAATGAGGTGCATAAACATCTGAACTATATTTTAATTTAAATGTTTATGCATGTGGCTTAGCACCATTATGAGGAGAAACAAAACTATATCTATATCTCTATAGATAGATAGATAGATAGATAGATAGATAGATGGATAGATAGAGATATATCTATATGAAAAAAGACACATGTATCTTGCTATGCATGCTCAAATATACCTTGGTTTCATCAGACTGTGATAGGGTAAACTCTATACATATTTGGTAGTTTTTATTATATTTCTTGAAATGTAATTTTTAATTGATTTAAAAGAAATCGAATCAACAATATATTAATTGTTGTACAGTATAGAGCCTGTTTTGCTAATTGAGGCAAGTAAAGTAAACATTTGTAATGTTCTGTACAGTACTTTGTATTCTATCACCCTCGTTTGTTGTTATGTGGATAGTGTACTCACATTTCTGAATGATAAAAGGTGACTGTGAGATTCTTGACAAGCTTATCTACTTCATAGGGTGAAATTAGTTTAATCACTTTATATGCTTATACATTTCCTCCCAGAGAAGTTTGATTCTTTGAAATATAAATTGGATTAACGAAGTCTGTGGGTAGCACTTTAGTGTAATTTGTTTATCTGACAAGGCTAATCTACTTATTTACCCATAAACTGTTGCACCTATTATGTAATAATAATTTCATCTGTCATTGCAGGGATAGATGACTGTCAGCTAATAAACAAAAAACCAGTACTTACATTTTTAATTCATTAGTGACAAGGAGGACAAGCAGAAACATAAATAGCAGCTGGACAAGCTCAACCCTCAACAGGACTTCCCTTCAGGTAGCTAAAATGTCAAACATTGACTTCAAGAGACTGGAGTTCATCCTCAACATGCTAAATGGTTGTGGTGCAGGCCCATCCTGTAATACCTCCCTGAATTTTCACAACAAGACCCTTTACAGTGGACTGGAGGTTGATGAAGGCTGGCTGAGAGTAGTGGTCTCTGTTGTCTACTTTGTGGTGTCTACTGCAGGAGTGTTGGGGAACCTATTAGTGATGTTCCTGCTTTTTTCTACTCGCACCATCACCAAAGGCACCATCAATTTCTTTGTGTTCAACTTAGCCTTGGCTCACCTGCTCTTTTCCCTGGCCTTGCCATTTTGGGCTGTGGACATTGCGTTGGACTACAGCTGGCCTTTTGGTTTGGCCACATGCAAGGCTGTGTCCTTACTCACTGGGCTGAATGTCTTTGCTAGCTGCTTTTTCCTAACAGCCATGAGTGTGACCCGCTACTGCTATATTGCAACTGCGCTCAAACCCAGTGAGCCCTTGTGCGGCAGACCGTGCACTTCTTTGGTCGCCACAGCTTTTATCTGGGCTGGTGCACTTGTAGCAGCAGCACCCCGAGGTGTGTTTGCAGACCTGAGGCTCGTGGGCAGTGGCAATGACACAGCATGCCTGCTCCGCTTCCCAGATGGTACAGCCTGGCTGGGAATAAATCAGCTGCTGCGAGTAGTGCTGGGATTTTTGCTGCCCTACGCCATCATCATCCTGTCCTACCTGCTCCTGCTGCGCTTTCTGTGCCGTCACACGCTGAAAGGCAGAAACTCTCGGGCAAAGGCTGACATTTCAAAGTCTGTGGCAGTGGTGGTAATTTCATTCTGCGCCTGCTGGTTCCCGTACAATGTCCTCACCTTTTGGGGTGTCCTGATCCACCTTGACATTGTTGACTTCAGCGTCTCGTTTTTCTTGGCTCAAACGTACTTTTTCCCTCTGGCTAACTGCTTGGCTTTCACCAGCAGCTGCTTCAACCCTGTCATCTACTGCCTGGTTAGAAAAGAATACCGTGTGGCTCTCCACAATGTGCTCTTCAAATTGAGCCTGGCTATAATGTCCAAGATGCCCTATGGCATTAAATCTGAGGAGGGAACAGCGCAAGATGTGCAACTGGCCATTCCTCTCAACAATATGCACAGCCAAACAAGCCATACTGACACAAGGAATTATGCACCACAGTCAACACTTCCAACAGAAGTTTCCACATAGTAAAAGTACACAGTGATATTTACACCTGTACTAGCAATGATGTCTTATTTTTTGAGGTTTCATTGTGCGCTTAAGAAAGATCAGTGTTTTCCACTGGTCGGCCACAGCATTAGGACTTGGTGGTCTTAATGTTTTGTTGGATAGGGGTCAGCATGAGAAAATGTAATGCTGGCCCCTGTTCACCTTCACGATCTATTCAGCTGACTTGTGTATATTGCAGATGTGTTACAAAGAGCTTTTGTGAGCCTTCTGTTTCACAATGTATCTATCGGACTTGGCTCTTTGACCATTTTAACCCCTTTCAATGGTCACTAATTTATTACAAATAGAACTTTAAGGATCCTATTAACTCTGCATGACTGCATTATTCTACTTTCTTTTCCTTGGTATTGTTAGAATTATTAACATTTAATAAAATACAGTCACGGAAAACCTTTTGTGTATAAATGTACTACAGTAGTTCTGGAACAGTTAATATTGCTGCATTGTAGATCTGAATTGTGGTTGTCTTGGTTTTAGATCATTCAAGTGTTTAAAAAAAACTTTTGTTCCTTGTTTGAATTGAAACAAATAAAATTGTCCTTAACGTGCACTTTCTAATTTTCCTCCTTCTCCCCCCGGGGATTGTTTGATTGAAATCACTGGGTGTTTGTACTTGTGTTCTTTGGGCAGCAAATTTTTAAATATGTAGATTTGAATGTGTGATTTAAAGTTTAAAGTAATAAGGCGGAGAAGAATATTGTTAAAGATGTGCTGTGTTTAATGTGGTTTAATAGGTAATAATGTGGCTATCAAAACTAAATGATGTGTCAGATCATGTTGCCACTTCAAGAACAACAGTGAAGCTGAGTTGGACATGTGGTGGAGAGCGTAATGCTGGGGCATCGGAATGTTTTTTTTCAAGTCCTGAAAGCATAAATATCCCTTAAACACATCTTGTGAATATCAGTGTAGTTTGAAATGCAAACGCTAATGTCAATTTCTAAGCTGTTGATGCCACACCTTGAAGTTTGAACAGGTTGTCTGACATTAAAAGCCTTTATTTGAGCCCAAAGGCAAAATTGCTATAAGAATCCAAATCTCTACATAAATGTTACATTTATGTTACATTTTGTCAGTCTGCACAGTCAGAAATGTGTCATTTAACATAAAAATGATAAGATACTGAATGACTGATGTTATTGAAAAATCTCCTTGTAGTCTCAGTACTCCACAAGATGGTGGTGTTGATTAATTGTTTGGACTGAGTTCGATCTGAAGTGATCTACAAACTCTAACATGGATGCACATTGTGTAAGTTTGGGTGCTTTTCAGATTAAAGAAGATTTTTTTTTCTGTAAACACAGTGACCTTTTCTGACTAGGGGAGAGAATAGGTGGGACATTGTTGTTTGTAGTTAGATGAGAAGATTAACACCATTTGCTTTTAAGTCAGTTTAAGGTACTACCAGCAACCACTTAGAGTACTTTAAAGACTGGGAAATACATGTATTTACAGGAATGCTGAAGTGTTCCTTTATATTCCCTCTAAAGCCATCATTTAAATGTTGGAGATAGGCTATTCAAATTTTGTGTAGAACAAGAAATAGGGAGAAGAAGAGAAATCAAGAAACAACAAGCTGTTCAGCGTATTTCAAAAATGTTAAATATTTTCAGGATGGATTGTGTAAGAAAAATCTTACAGAACACCGAATGTATAGCAGGCAAACTGCACTGCAGAGCTATAACAGTTGACTAATATACGTAAGCATGACTCATTGCGGAGTGTGACAGTGACTGAGAAGAACCTGAGCAAGCAGTGAAACTGATTCACCTTCATTTTCTTGCCGAAGACAGTTTGCCAAGCGGGTGTCTGTCTGTCAGCAGTCCTCTGGCATCATGTATGTTTCTGGTGGAGAGCAGCAGGCAGCGAGTGCTAGGCCAGGTTTGGTTGAGCAGCACAAGAGGTTAGACTATGACAGTTGTGACACATTAGAGCTAGGAGTTGATGATGGTTAGTGTTTTATTAGATTAGATTTTAAATATTTCATGTAGTCATTAGTTGGAAAGGAAGGTGGAGCTGAAGCGTGTCACAGAAGTTGATAAATATCAGCGTGCTGTATCCTGCACATAGGGAATATAATGACTATGTTATTAGTGATGTTTATTGTATATTAATATGTAAGGATAAACTAGGACATCAAAAGTCCACTGTTATGTGACATACTTAGTGTGAGGCTGCTGAAACAGCTTTGATGGCTTGTGGCCACTGGATGTCACTGTATGTTATGAATAAGACAAATCAAAGATTTAGTAATAGAAGATGTTTCCTCCACTTAAACTATTCATAGAAGATTGGACAATTCTGCATTGGAGTATGTAAGAAGATAACTGTCTAAACACATACACCTGACAGAGACCTGTATAGACTGAAAAAATCTTGCAAATTATTATTTTTTAAAACATAAATCTATTTGAAATCTACATATCGGCAACGGCCACTTGTCATCCCGGATGTGCCTGACTGTATGGATTATTATTTATGATAGTATTTTCAAACTTTATTCACTTATTTTATTAAGTTTGTTTTTTGGGTCACTCTGACTCTATCATGTTCACTGTTACCAAAATGTGTCAATAAAGACATAAATTGGTGATGTTTTGCCAGTTGGGGCAGCAGAACATGTTAAAAACACATCTGGTGTTTATTCTTCTGATATAGTGAACGTGTTATTAAACAGCCTATGTTTACTTGTCAGCTAATATGTTCTTTTAGAATAATGTTCTGGTTATTTGATGAATGGAAGTCAAATCATCCACAAATGTCTTGTCTCCAACATCTCCACAAAGAAATATCTGGATTTTTTGTGTGTTACGTTTTCAGCTACGTTCAGCAGCTAGCTGCTAAATGTGTTTGTTTGACATTTAGTGTTGAGAGGATTCCGTACAGAAAATTTGTTTGAACTTTTCATTTATGAGAGCTGACTGGTGCAGATGAGAGCATCAAGAGTAAAGCACAACCGTAAAGCTGATTAGCTAGAGAGCGAGAGCTTAAAGACATAAAAAATTACCCTTGGAGCTGAGGGAAAGTATAGAATTGGGTAACAATCCTGGGTGGGTTTCTCACTGTAAGCAGTTATTTTTGGATCACTCATGGTAAATATATTAATCATTAAAATATCTGTTACTGCATATTTATTGTTTAAGTCCTCTTGCAGATTACCTTCTTATGGAATCTTTGAGATTCTTCTTAAAACATTTAGGCCTTTCTAACAAATAATATCAAGATCCTATATACATTACGTGTTTAGGAAAATCCAAACAACATTTTACTATCATGTAAATATGAGCCTATATAACTTTCCCCTTAAAATAAAAGATCTTCCATTAGGTATTTATTAATTTATTTAAATCATTCAGAAAATTCACCTGAAAAATGAATACATTCCCTTTGTTCAAACAAAACAAATCATAACAATCAAGTATACTTACACTAATAATAATAATTACAAGCGCAATCATACCTACACTAAATGCCATAATAAATAAAACTATCAACATTAAACATCCACCATACAACATCAGGGGACTGGAGGGTATGGCTTATTCATGGGGCATGGCTTATTTCAAAAGAAATGTCAAGTAAATTAAGGTTTTACATCCAGTAGGCCTAATTCAAGTCAGAAATCCCACCAACTAGATATTTGTGACACAGTAGATCAATTGTGCAGAATAATAGCTGCCACGAAAATGTGTTGTTCCGTTCCAAAATGCTATACATCTACTTTAGAAACATAAATATAATATTTTAATTAATGTTAAATATCTTTCTCAAAATATACAAGATATATTAATTCATCTATTAGGTCCTGCTTTAGCTGCAGCAAAGCGGCAGTAATTCTTGCCCCTCGTGTCAACAAAGACTCAAACATCCTTCTAAAATGACGATTCTGTAAACATAAAGCACTTTTAAATGTTACTTTCGGTTTAATTACAGTGGCCCACTTGTCACATTTTTGACTTGGACCAAGTAACTTTCCCTTCGTATCAAATAATAAAGACAAGGTATAAATTTAACTATTTATATGGAGGTGAACAAACCAAAAAAAAAGCATTTCCTTTCCACACACCCCCTCATTTTATCTTCTTCAATTGTGTTTCATCCTAATGTTCAGTTGCCAAAGATTGTGTTTGAACATTTTGTGCATTTGGCATTAAAGATTGTAAATGACGTTTCTGTGTTCGTTCTAACACCTGAGAGTCTCACAAAAACATGGAACACAATCAATCTCATCCCATAATTAAAACATTTGTGTGAATGTAACACATAAATACAATAGTACAAACTTTAGAAATGGCCCTGTGATGGCAAAAGTTGTTTATAGAATAGCATTCATTAAAATAGCAATGAACAAGCAAACCAAGAATGAAACCTGACTCTGCTTGTGGACAAAACTGTAACTTTTTGTTAAGCTTGACCCTTTTAATAAATACATTTTTAGCCAAATGAAAGAAAGTATCTTTTCAGGTCTGGGTAAAGCAAAATAAGGCTCCTTAATTACAATAGGGAAGGGAGATGAGGGCACGATTTCAGAGGTAGCACGCTGTGCCACTGCAGCTAATACAGAGAAAGTTTCAACAATACATGGGCATATCATATATTTATATGTACTTTAAAACATTTTTCAGTTTATGAATTGCAGCTTATTGTAAAATGAAAAGCAAAAGGTGCAATATTACATTTCAAAATACTGTATTGCACAGAGGCCAAATAAATAAATGCATGTTTCAAAGGAATATTACTTAAAACTGCAATCCATTATTTTTGAAAGCACCACTGCTATTTTGGTTAAACATAGGTGAGATATTTGAATAAATTCATCATATTATTATATCTTGAACAGAAATTTACTGTGTTGGGTAATTATTCAGCTCTTCTCGTGAATGCAGTCACACCATAGCACTCTTGTTTCTGGATTGCAGCATTAAGAGTTATAAGAATTGTTTTTACCACAAGTTCAACATGCCTGAAGGCCTACCCTTGATTTTAATACATTTTACATATAAGAATAGATATACATTAAGCTATTTTATACATCTGGTACCATAAACATATAACTTTGTATCATTGATATTTATCTTGAAAGAAAATGTCTTAAAGGCAATAGGTTAAGATAAATTATATCAACCATGAATTCTGTAATATAAATGATTCTGACTAACATACAGATTTAACCAACACACTGCTTATTAATTCATCACCTGACTACAAAAAAGGACATTTAATATACAAAGTTTACAAGATTTGTTTGTATTGGTATGGTTATTTAGGGCCTAGTGGCACAGACTGTAAGGCAGTCAAATCCGATGCACATTTACTTAACATCCCTGTTTTGAACCTCTTTATTGTTTTCTCTGTTGTTTTCATTGTCTCTTCTCTTTTTGTTTGTCTGTGACTTTTGACCATTTCTCTCTGTACTGTAATGTTTTATAATGTAAAAGGCGGAATGCCATCCTCTCTAGGAAAGACAAAACAGAAGTATTCAGCAATTTGGATAAAAAAAAAAGATGTTTCAATAAGAAAGCCATATTCAAAAGTTTTTTTTTTCTTTGTACATTAGAATAATATGACAGCAAACTCACTTATTTGTCCTCGCATTTAAAAAGCACATGCAAAAATGCACATCTATGCTTCAGAAACATTAAACACAACAGATGAGTAATTCACTACTTGCTATAATATGAATTGTTTCCAGTTGCACATTATGTTTACAATCATACCGTAGTAATTAAAACTGAATTTATATAGCATTAATCAAAGCAGTGTTACAAAGTGCTGCACAACAAAAATAACAAAAAGCGTAAAAGGATAAAGAAATGAAAATGTCAGACATGAAGGGCTAAGATTTAGGCCTTAATTTCTCAGGTTGGCTCATTATGTTTGAGGTTTGGGAAGTTTTTATACTGACTTCAGACCAACTCTGCAGCTGTACTTACATCTGAGAGACAATTAAGTCAGTTTTTATTATTAGTTAATCTGTCAATTGTTCTCTAAATTAATGGTTCAGCCAGATACAGTGGAAATACACCCAGCAGGAAAAACAAAATTGAGAAGCTAAATAATTTAAAAAAAGATTGTTTTATTTTCTACATTTTACTTTTTCAGTTAACTAATTGTTGTAAAGACATGATGTTAAACAGTGTAAATTTGAGGTGCTGCAGTGACCTGGGAGCTTATAAAAGATATCCTGACTTTTAGACCCAATTTACATCTGGACCACATGACCACACTGTCTTTCTGCCATCTCCTAGCAGCTTAAGCACCCCAGAAAAAGGTTCAAGTAGTATCCGCAGTAGCTAGCACTTTATTGTTATACAGTTCACTGACCGGTTTCATCCTCTTTTGTAACACTGGACAGTGTAACATCACCTACTGTACTATGGGCTGGAATATTCTCTGCACTAATATATCAGTGTTTGTCGTTACCTCGGAGCGCTTTGCTGGAAAAAAGGTGTTTTTCTGTGTTTTCTAATTTTTCACAGCAGACTTCAAGGGCTGTAGTGAGATATTCTTCCTTTTACTTTCATGACATTTTTGTAAAAACACCTCCATACAAAGAAAACAGGCAACCTTAGATGGAGGCATCCATTAATCTTATGATCAAATCGACAAAGGCATACATCCATGGGCTCCAACACAGCTGTAGCAGAAGACCTCGATATCTCATTTCCCTTTAAACTCTGTTTAGTAACATTTTCACATTTATACTTTACCTTGTATGTGAAGCACTTTGTATCAATGTTTTGAAATGTACTTTATTATAATTATCATCATCACTACTATTTATTTTTTTTTACAAAGTGAAGAAAACAGAATATTTTGTAAAATATTTCTATTGTTAAAAACGTTTAGTAGCTTTAGGAAATACTTCTATACACTGAAAGACTGCTTCTCTGAATTTACACTGCTTGCTGAAGAAAAATCAAACCGAGGGTCTAACAGAAGATTGTAACAGCAGTTTAAAGCAGTTATGATTGATAGATTGATTATATGGGATGGCTGTACTGTAGAGGATGCAAAATAACTGCCATTTTTTTTAGTGAAACATCTTTGCCATTTCAAAATAAGCAAATAGTTACACAGGCCTTGGGCACCTGCATCTGAGGATCATAGATGGCAAATGATTGCTGCTTAAGACACGAGTCACCACTGGGGGAAGTTGTGCTTGTAAAAGCCTTTTGTATAATTTGTCTGCAGTCATTAAAGCGAGTTTGCTGCTTGTAGCAGGGAAAATCATGAATCCAGCTTCATCCTCAGTGTTATACTCATCTCTTCTGACTTCTGATTAAATAAAGAAACTCATTAGGTTCAGTATTGCCATTGTTGGGACACTGGCTTATATTTCAGTCAACATGTGCAGAAGATTCACTGCACACATTGGTCCTCAAACTAAGTTGATTGTCAAGTTCTGGTACAGGCAAAGATGGAACATGTGCAAAGTTTTTTTGTTTTTTTTTTAAGAACATTGTGAGAAGAAGCCTCCAGTAATCCTGGTGGATCCACTGTAGAGAGTCGTCTTCTTTGTGGGGTTTTTGTAGTGGGTCTGTCTTCTTACACACGAGTGACCATCATGAACTCTGGTCACCTTGGAACTGGTAGTCAGGATCCTGGGAGCCCACCATAGACCTGGCTGAAAGACTGAAGGGAGAGTAAACGTGAAATTACGTCTTCTTTTATAGCTTTAAATTGGTCGTACATTTAAAGGAACAATTCTACCTTTTGGGTTATACTGTATGTGGATACTTGCTAAGAGCTAGAAGGGTAGATCTGTGGTACATATGTGGCTTGATTCAGAAGGCAGTTAGCTTAGCATAAAGGCTGGAAACCGGAGTAAACTGCTAGTTCTGTTAGGATCTCAACTGGCTGAAACTATATGAAAGCAAATGTGTAAAAACAGTTTGCTTTTTAGGGAGGCGTTTTGGCTTAATTTCTGTGGCAGGAGGGAAGAGTCGGATTTTATTACTTTAGGACAGGGCCAGGCTAGATGTTTTATCCTATGTACAATTTTCATGCTAAGCCAACTGTCTGGATCATGACATTTAGAGTAAATACCTGAGAGTAGCATCAATCTTCTCATTTAACTGCATGGCATGAAAGCATTTCTCAAAATACTGACCTGTTCAGTTAAATCCTAAATATCTGGAACAGGCCTGTTCATGGTCACACACAGTAATTTACAGGTCTCTCCCAGTGTGAAGGAATAGCATATCTTAACACTTTGTACATTCTTTTATTGAGAGGTGAGACGTGACAAATATTTCATGATACTTGGAACAGAAATTTGAACTTGTCGTCAGTACTTACTTTTCTGATTTATTTTTACTCAGTACATTTTAACACATTTGTAATTTCTATACACTTAGAATTTTACTTTAGCTTCAATGCATTTGAAGGAATTATTAGATTTTATTTATTTATACGTTTTTTTTCCCCCTTTCTCGTTCCTCATTGTGCAGTTGCTATCCACGTGAACAGTCGATATTGATTTTATACTGATTTGCAACTACAGTTTGGTTCAAGTTTGCATAACCTTATTTTTCTAAAATAATTAATTTTTAATTAATTAATCAAAGGGGATGCAAACTTTTGCTACAGAATTTATTTTATTAAACGTTTTGAATACACTTAGTAATAAAAGAATATTTGTACTAGCTAAAAGTTAAACATAATAATCCTATTATGTTTATGTTTAAGTTTGTGTCTTCTTACACTGGAATGCAATGTCACAGCATGTAAACTTAACCTATTACAATGTTTATTCAGCTAGCACTAATATTGCTTTCAGACAATGTACTTTTTTACATTTAGTTGAGTAAGAGATTGGAATCGTTACTTTAACAGGGTTTTACAGAAATATCTGTACTTCTACTTAATTATGTGTGTACGTTTACCGCCTTTGCTTTCAATAGGGCTCTGAGCACTGCAGCATTCAATTATTTGAGCAACAGTGCCTGTCTTTGACTTGAGCCAAAAAGGACGGCTGGGAAACCAACATAAAAATCCTTTACTAGAGCTCGGGCATCAGTCCTCATCAAACACGTGCGTGTTTGTAAAATCCGGTGTAAAACTACTACGATCTGGGTACAGACCCAGTTGAGACACATTCTGATGCAGAGTGTGAGCTTTCAAGAGCTAATTTTGTCCATTTGCTCACGATGAAAGAAGGTGGCAATGTATTTAAAGGGTAGAAAATGTATCTTCTGAGTTATACTGGCACGCACACACACACACACACACACACACACACACACACACACACACACACACACACACACACACACCTACACACACACACACCTACACACACACACACACACACACACACACACACACACACACACACACACACACACACACACCTACACACACGCGTCACAATTCAGCCCACATGGTGCATTCACAAAGCTGAGCCCTGAAGAATTACTCTGTGATGCTGCTGGTGAGACAAGGTTTTTTCAAGGTTTTTCTAATGATGAATGTGATCTGTGATATACAAATCTTTCTGCGTTAAATAATTTTTAGTTTCAGTGTTAAAGACTTGATATTCCTTCACTCTAAAATTAACCCCTGCACAAGCTCCATCCAGCTCTTCACATTTAGGATCAGCAATGTTTTCCACGCATATGCAGGAAAATGGTGAAATGTTGCTCCACATAAATGTACTTTTAAAGAGATGGGGATAGGTGAAGCGTATGACAGCTGCAAACTTTGCCCCTGCACTAGCTTTGGCAAATGTTCTGGATATGATGCAAGAATGATGTTTTAGGACATGACTGGTTTAGCGAATAGGGATGATAAAAGATGTAGACACAGGCACAAACCTGGTCTGTGAGGATTCGAGGCTTAATATCAGGAATGGCACCCCCTCTCAGCTCATCTTCCACAGCCATGAGTCTGACAACAGGGAAATAGAAGCAAACATACCGGTTGACAAAAATGGAATTACAAAGCCGGTGTTCTTAAAATTTACTGTAGGATTATGTGGCCATATGATGATATTAAGGTCTTGACATGTTTCTGGGTAAATTCAGGTCTCCTCAGTTTCCTCAAGCTGAATCTGAGCTGCCTTCAGAATAGTCCAGACAGGTCAAATTCAGTTGTTCAAATACCAAATGTGTGAAATGAGTGTGTACAGGAAAGCAAAGTGTGCATCATTCTGCTGTGTTGTTAAAAAAAATGTCACTGTGGCAACAAGCCTTTTATTCAGTGGGAGTCATATTTTTATACCCTGAAATATTTCCTTCAAGACTGGATCAGATTAAGCTCTAATGAATTTACTTCACCTCATAATACGTTTCATGATGTTGTAATATTTGAATTGCATACATTTAAAGGAATAGTTCCACCTTTTTGGAAATTTTCTTTTTTGTTCTCTTAGTATTAGATGAGAAGATTGATAATTGGGCATTTACATTAATTTAACCTAGCAATGAGAATCTGAGCACTATGGACACTTTGTATATTTGTGTTTTTATAGGAGATTATTTTCCTGCTGTTCCTGCTTCCAGACTTTATGGTACGCTATGGTAATTAGCTCCTGGCTTGAGCATAGGTGAGACTGATATACAGAGCATCTTCTCTTTTAACTCCTATCAAGCAAACAAAACTATGCATTCTGCTCAAAATGTTAAACTGGTTATTGAAATTGGGTCCATATGACATTATGCAATTTGTATCTTAGTGGAAAACTCTTCTTAATTTGTGGGGAATATCTAAGCAATACAGCTTGTTTTCCTTCACATAGCCACTCATCTGAGAAATTAAACAAACGACCAAATTTCTAAAGCTGGTCACCACTTTTACCCCCAGTTTGCATGAATCTTTGTACCCGTGTGGAATTACTGTTCAGTATTGTTTTTATAACAACTTTGTGAAGCAGCATTAAATATGGTTATAAGATATAACTGTGTCTATTGTAAAACTACTATTTGTTTAATTACACCTAACTGTAAAACTGTGTGTAATGAAATGTATTAATAAAAATATCAAAATATATAGTGCATTAAGTTTTATTGAAATATTTGTTAAATATGCATATTTGTTAAATTTGCAGAAACTTGTGTGACTACTTTAATGCAATAGGGAAAAGTCATACAGTAACGGGCACAGCTACATTCAACCAGCTTTAGTTCAACCTGAACACTCCTCACCTGCTGATGATGCCTTTAATTTGAGAGTCCTTCTCCATTTGCTGCTGCTTTAGGCGGCGCTCACTGTCCTCCAGGCGACTCTGATACTGCTGTAGGATCTTATTTGTCTGCTGTTCCTGCGACATAAGTCTCTGCTCATATTCTTCCAGCTTGCGATGAGACATCTTCAGTCGTTCTTTCAAGGAGTGTATTTCATCTTCGTACTCTCTTACCTGAAAGATGAATGAAATGACTTCAGGTTATTATGTGATATTCCTGCGTGACTCCTAGAGTGTAGGGTATTTCAGTGCAATAAGCACAATGATTATAATACAGGCAAGAGCATGGGAGTTATTAATCATAGAAAATGCAATAAGGGGCACAATCCTTCTTAAACTTCTTAAAGCTCTAATATAAAACTGCATTATGGCAGAATTAGAAACTGTGCTGGTATGTGCAACTATCAGTTGAGTGTTTTAAGTGTGGCAGGCCTAAATTATCTTTCTTCTTAAACTGGAATGAATATAATATGAAGACTAAATTATTGGACACTATCAATTACATGCAGCTGGATGTTTGCAGTAATGCATCATCAGATAGGAAGGTTTATTCAAACGTCATGTGTAAAGTATGTATTTGCTAATGTGTATTAATTTCATGGCTGACATACTATTAATTAATAAGGAAAATATAAAACCAGCATTCAAGCACAAAACTAAACCAATCCAATAATTTGAGTCAGGAATCAGATATACGCAGAATTTCCATGATTCCGCTTGTTACTTTAAAACTACAGTTTGTTTCTCAGCTTTCACTTTGAATAACATATTTTGGAGAAAGCACAAAAACATGTACACGCACACACGTCCACTGAGTAAAATATTTTTACCTCAGACTTTTCTGACTCACATATTTCAAACCAGGTTAGCAAAAATAGTATTGTACTTTTAAAACCAATTGTTAACTGAAGCAAGTCAGTGTACTGTACAAAGAGGTGGGGGGAAAAAAAAAATTCATGTGCTCACCCTCTCAAGTCGTGACTCATCCATGCTCTTGGAGTACTCTTTCAGCTGACCTTCACGGTCTGGCCGCAGGCTCTCGATGTCAGCAGAGAGATGTGGCATGTTGGAAACCCAGGCAACTGTCCGCTCATTGAGGGCTGGGGTGTTCAAGGTCGACCCTGAACCCTGGAACAACAGCAACAATGACAACCCAGCTGATTCTATGAAGAAATGCTCAGTTTGCATCTGTTACTATTGAGTTGTTTCGATGCAGTTTTGTAAAGTCTCATGTGAGATGTAAAATGAGCCTGACCTGTTTATTGACAACTGGCTTGAGCAAATGTTGCTGTGGAGGCTGCAGTTGTGACTGAGGCTTTTTGGTGCTTTTTGTTGGTGTATCCGTTGATTCTTCTGCAGCAGCTGATGGGGCCTGGTTCTCTTTGGCAGAGCTCGTCTGGTAAGGGAGCCCGGGAGCCGGACTGTCTGTCAGCTGTGTCTCCTGTTGTTGCTGTTGCTGCTGCTGCTGCTGTTGCTGCTGCTGCTGTTGCTGCTGCTGTTGCTGCTGCTGCTGCTGCTGCTGCTGCTGCTGTTGTTGCTGCTGAGTTTGGCGCGATTTCGGATGACTGCCGCTGAAGTTTGTGTCCGAAGAGTCGAGGAGGAGGTTCCTGCTCTGTGGGCGAACCTTCGGAGGCGTGGCAGTAGCGGGAGTGTTAATAGACCTCTGAGACTTGAGGTGTGGCGGAGCCATGGATGTCTGACGCATTGGATGAACTGTAGTGGGAGGTGTGGCCAAAGAGGCAGGGGTGCCTGTTCCAGTGGTTGTCTGAGATGTGACACCCATCAGGTGCTGCTGCTGTAGAGACTCCTGAGAGGAGAGAAGAAGTGAAAATAAGGCAAACATTTACTCAAAGCCATTATATATAAAACTTACAACTTGTATATGGATTAGGGTTATGGTGTATAGTTGTTAAAAAACAGCATATCAAATAAACTTCAGTAGACTTATATCTTTTTTAATGTGAACTGAATCATATAAAAGAAGCTAAAGTAACAAAAGTTACGGTATAATAAATCGTTGGGGTAGACAGAATAATGGAGGAGTCAGTTTTATATTCTTGTTGCACTTGAAAATACGCATTTTGAAAGACAACATTGTCTTTTGTCAAAATAGTTTAGGTCCAAAACCCTATTCACAAACCAGAAGGACATTTGAAGGATTCACAAGGACAATAAAGAAACATTTTGGACAGACTATTTGAGAGAGGAGTGAAAGAAGCCATCTACTCTACATTCAAGTGGAAAAATCTCTCTCAACAAAGGTGGATGTCTAACACACAATCTACCTCCAATTGTCCATGCTGCTCCATTCATCCATTACTACAAAGTTCTGAGTCTTGATTTGGAGCCATGCACACATTTTCTGAGTTTGTTCCAGTTATGTGGAACATAAAAACTGAATACTGATGTTTTGACTCAGAGGAGAGTGACTGACTAAACGCCGAGTACCTGCAGGGTCTGGATAGTTAAAAATGTGTTTTGCAACTAAAGTATTTAGTGCTTTATAAAGCAACAGCAGAGATGGATGGATGGATGGATAATTAATTCATTGAGCACTGTCCTGATAACACCATCTTTATTACAAAACAGGAGCCTCTTGTGATGTTTGTTCCATTAAGGCCCACGCAGCAGGACAGAAATAGCTCAAGACTACATGACAGTATCATTAAACACTATAATTTTACAGAGACACGCCGTAGTAAACTTATCAGTGTTGTAAATCAGCAGCCCATGATTGCACCATCAAGTCAAAACCAAAAAGGTAATCTTAGATTTTTGTTTAATTAAAGTTGTTCCATACATTACAAGAATTCTTCTGAACTCCATTAAACAAGGGACAGATTTCATTAAAGTTTATTAGCTTTGGTTTAACATCTCGGCCCAGGAGACATAGGTCTGATCAGTAGTACGCCGTGGATTAAAGTATGTATAACATAATGACGTGTATTATCAGCAGATACCACTCTTCTTTTCTGCCCTATTGACTGACAAGCTACTTCTAACCCTGTTGAAACAAGGACACACAGTGTGATAGATGTCGAGCACCCTACACGATTCAGCAGAGGGAGAGATAAGTGCCCTTACATTACTGTTAGTTTTGCATATTCTACTGCTCAAGAGAATGACATTTATTTTAAAATACTTCCTGTTTTTTTTGTTGTTTTTTTAAGTTTAAGTTTTGTTCTACAACCTGGCGGTCGGTTTGAACATAGCCTAGCAGGATCCAATGAATACAAAGGGCGGATCTGAATTAAGTAATTCATGCAGACATTTGTGTTGCGAGCTGTCAAATTCACACTAAGAATAAATGATGAGGCTCCAAGTTTGTTTTCAGCAATTTGGCTTGGGATAAAAAACAGAAAAAACAATCCAGGTGTTTTTAACAACAGTGGGAAATGTAATTCTTGGCTGTCACTGTCCTTGTCACAACATTTGCAGATCCAGCAGTGATGATGCTGTTTTTGTATTCAATTTGACTGATTGCAAAAACAAATTAGTAGAGTTAGTCAAAAATATAATGAAAGCGGATTTGCGGTTTTCAAGTTTTCTGTTTTGTTTAAAACCAAGATCCACTTTAAAATCTGAAGATGTAACTTTTTTGAGTATTGTTATAGTCTTTATTTGACTGAAAGCATGCGCACTCAAAATTTAAAGTGTTAGTTAATCAAAACAAGCATCAGCTACTAGCTTCCAGGGATCTTTTTTTTTTTTTGTCCCTGAACAAAAGCTTAGCAATTCACCCACACATCAGCTAAAAATGCATTTGCATTCATTTGCCACATGTAGTTACAGTTAGCACCTATTAAGAACAAACAAGATGGCCTGTAAATACGTTCAGTCTATGTGCATGACATGCTCATACAGTAGATTTTAGGATTGTTGTTTAGAAGCCTGGAGTACCACCTCAGCTCAAAGCTAACAAGCTCCTATGTCCTCTGTTTAAGAATTATTAATTGTAGTTTGATCAATAACCATTTACTGTACAGTACATCTCCACACATTAAAGGAGCTTTGTCCTGTAATCAACAATAAGGGCAATTTTTAGGGATTTTAGGGTGTATTTTTTTTTTTAACTAAATATAATAAAGATCAATGGAACAAAAGCTAGTGAAATAAATAAATAAATAAAACCAATTTAGCATCTAAAATGAACAAGTGTGTGACCACTGTGAATTTATGGCTGTTAAAATTGAAGTTCTCCATCTAGTGGTGTTCTTTAATATATAGAACTTCCTCCACCTGCATATTCAGCTACAGTTTGGTGTATGTATGAATGCTATTTAATAAGCTGATGGATGTTTTGTTGATACAAATGTAGGTTTACAATCAAGTTTTAGTCATTTCTGTCTCTAAAATTACGAGCTGATGATTAGACTCTTGTATCCATCACTTTTATTAAAGCGCTTATTTTTACATTCCTAGGTATGTGATGATGGAATCATTCAAATGTGATATTTAAACAAGGAGGTGAAATGGAAAAAGAAAATATTGTTGCATAGAATTATAATTATGTGTCTTTCTGTATATGAGAGGAAAAGCAAGAGGTCCCTACCTGCACCTGCAGTGACAGCTGGTGCCAGGCGTAGTCATTGCTCTGATTCTGCCGGGTGAAATCATCACTGTAACTGTGTGAGTGGACAATGCTGGGCTGCACCAGGCTGCTCTGTGACCGCAGGGCGGACAAGTCCTCGCTGCGGGAGAAAGCACTGTTGCCAAAGGCGGGAGCATAGTCAGGGTGGCCGTTCTCAGGCTCCGGGGCAAGGAGGAGAGGAGGTGGAGGAGGCTGAGACTGAGCTGGTGAGTTCTGGGCGGCCAGATGGAATAGCGGGTTCTGGAAAGACAGGGGGAAGTGCATGGCTGCTGCTGCCTGCTGTTGCTGCTGAGAGATGGATTCCGTTGGACCCCCTATGTGGCCCATCTGGCTCAGCCTCAAACCGGAGCCCGCTGTTGGCATATGCCCTCCCATACGAAGCGGACCGCCGAGGTTCCCGAAGCTGTGGCCGAGCCCGGCGATGGAGGCTTGAGAAGAGGTGAGCATGTCTCCCACAGAGTTCAGGTTGGAAATGCTGTTCATACGGGAGTCCTGAAGGTCCATCATAGACACGCTTTTATTCACACTGTGGACCTGAGAAAAACATTTCTTACAGTTTAACTTTTAATTGGATTTTGTTGAAAATACGGCATCCCACTTTAACACTCTTCACCTCAAGTGAAGTGTTCTCATTTCCACGTAAAATGAAACCTACTCCTGCTTTTTCAAGAACTGATCTGATCATACATTTAAACTAAATGTATAGAAAAACAGATGTTTTTTGCAGCTTTAAGTTGAAATGTTTTTAGAAGTAGCATATTTACAGTTTTGTTTAACTTATTTTTATTTAATTATGCAATTATTGGCTTGTATCATTATATTTCTTAAGTATCTTGTTTGTTTTTATATTGTGTTATGTTTTCTGTAAAGCAAAAAATAGCTTGGTCAAGGGTACTATGCTAATCAACTTGCCTTGCTGTTCCTTAGCGTAGCTTTTGTTTATGAAGTAATTAATTTAAAATCAATGAACTAGCAAAAACATGACTGAAATTAGTTGTATGTAAACTTTTGAAAATTAAATAAATTGCAACCAATTCCACTTGCTCAAATATGAGGTAAAGCGGTTTTTATGACTGAATAAATTATTGAAAAAAATTATTATTGAATTAAAAATCTGCTTATAGCGTGACAATAAGCAGTTATGGGACAATTTCTTGTACCTTTGGATCAGGTTCGGTGATATCTGAGCTGCTTGTGCAGTAAGCAGGGCTGGATCGAGCCAGTGGTGGGCGGGTCACATAGAAAACTTCTCTCGAAGACCGGAGGTCTCGTTCAGCATGGCGCCTCATGTTCAGATTTGATGAGAGGGACTCTACAGCTGACATGCCAGTCGTAGGGGACGGCAGGCGAGAGATGTCTATTGAACTGTGGACATACAACAGAAATAAAAAGATCAGCTGTGGAGGGTCACCACAGCAGAACATGTTGCACACGTTGATTTGGCATTAGGCTTTACGCCAGATGCCCTTCATGTCACAACCCTCCCATTTTATCAGGGCTCGGGACCGGCACCAGGGTGGTGCGGGATTTGAACCTGCGCCCTTCTGCTTCCCAACCCAATACAATGCTCTACCACGGAGCCACCAGCATTGTTGGATTGGCTTTCTGTTGAGTATAAAACTGCTTTTCTATGGAGACAATCATATTTCTACCCACGATCTCCCTCACTCTTGTTTTGGGAAACTTTGCACTAGGTCACCAAAACCCATGTTCTGCTGTTTCATGCATTTCATTAAAAAATGTTACATGGTCAGAAAATTAAACTATACAGTAGCTTGTCAATCTTACTTTTTTACATATCAAAGCATACATAAACCCAGGGAGAAGGACACATGTCTTCATCTGTCACTCGCAGCCTGAAACCTCTGGGGTTAGAGCTGTGAGGAGTGGCGCGTGTCAGTCTGTGCATCTGTTTGAATTTCCAGAGGTTGGATCTCTGTTCCCACCTGCCGACAGCAGATTTTAGTCATTCTCATTCAGTTACAAGTTTACTGCTGCAGATTTTGGTTCCTATGAGAATTTGGTAGGAGGGACTTAATAAACATAATAGTTGCTGTTAAATCCTTTGATATTACCACTGTTTTGTTCTCTTACTTAAAAAGTTCCTATTTAAACAGTTAGGCTGTAATGACAGTGACTGTCCCCTGACAATAGCAGAGTGCTGAAGTGAATTAAACACAGAGGAAAGAGGTTTGGGTAAGACAGTCTGGGAGCAGATGGTGCGGGCAATTACTGATTGATAAAATACTTTAAAAGGCTGAAGAGGTGCATTAGTATTAGCGTTATGGGCTCTTAGAAATACAACAGTGTTATGGTTTGAGCTACTGAATTCTCACTTATTGCTCGCTCTCACTTATTGTGTCTTCTTTTTATGGGTTGACCATTAATTACAGCCATGTGAGACTGTAATTCATCTTAATGCAGAATAGATGCATATTTGCTGTCACAACCATTCACTTTTTTGATAACACCACTGCATGGATGAGTTCTCTGTCTAAAGGGACAGAATTTCCTATCACGGCTCAGAGGAGCACACTCTTTAGAAATATGCAAAACCAATGTCATGTTTAAATTTAAACATACCTATTTAAGTCACGCATCATAAGGCTTTGGAAGTCAGAGGACTTGAGGCGATTGAAAGATGGGCGTGAGAAGAGTCGGTCCTTCGGCTGGTCTGGCTGGTGATTTGTAGGCATGTGAAGCTGCGGGTTCCTCAAGGCAACACTGATGTCATTCAACAGCCTTGGTAAAGGTCCAAGTTTGAGAATAGCATCCTAAAAAACAGAAACATTTTGAAAAGTTAACCAAACTTCCTATGCTTCGATGCGATTTACAGAAGCAGAGTTTCCCAACTTTATGTCCAATGCACGTTTTCATTTTGGCTGGAACCTGAATAAAAGTCAAATTCAAGTCACTATTGATGAACTAGTTGAAGTCAACATCTTTCTCCTGTTGTGGATTTAACAAGAGGTACTAAAGATCAGAGTACACCAAGTTCAAGTATTTGATATAAAATGTGCTGCTCCAAGATACCTGAGAACTATCCAGAACACTCTAATTAAGTAGACATTGTTTGAAGCCATAAAAGCTTTCCTCAAAAACAAATTTATCTGCACTGCTACCAGACTTAACAGGAAGCTTTGACAGCACCACTCTACAATAAGATACATTTAAAAACATATTCTGCAAAAAAAAAAAAGTAAGTTTAATATCATTACATGTTTTCTGCTTCATTCAATCATCTGTATGTGCCTCACTATTTTTTAATTGTTTAATTGTAACACACATTAAATACTTTTAAATGTGAGAGAAAAAGAAAGGTTGGCCAGAACCTTATAGGTTTTAGAGTAGGGGTTAGAGTTGCATAAGTTTATGTGTTGAATTTATGTGAATTTGAATTGTTATTCCGTGTTTTTTGTTTACCCATATTGTATTGTTGCCATCCACAAGCAAATGTAAAAGTATTTATCCAGTATTTAGCCATGGCCCAATCTGCAATTTATTTTGAGCTAATCACTTGTGAAATTCAAATATGATGAGAAACATGAAATAGAAAGAAAAAAAAATACAAAAAACAAAGATATTACACCTTTGTAACCTATAAAGCAATTTAGGGCCAAGTATAAAATATTAAGTTTTCATTACATTATAAGTACAGTATAATTTCATTAAATTAACAATTAAAGCGCTAGAGTTAAATATTAAACTACTAATTCCACCTTCTTTTATAGTAAAGTTCAAATAGATACATTTTCACTCTCCTCTATACATAATTCACTATATTAATAAAATATTAAATGTTTAATTTAAATTAATGGTAACTTATTGTGTTATTCCACCCACCTTGCTAAGCTGGCCCATAACTTCCCACAGTAAGCTGTGGAGCATGGACAATTCTCTACCGAGGTCAATGTAGCCTTCAAACCCTCCAGCATTTCCCCCAGTGTCCAAGTTGGAAATCTCATAAAGAAACTGCTGCATGGAGCCCCACTCCATCTCCAGGAACTCATTCATGAAATACATGTATTCCTCCTTGGGCCCAAACCTGTAGAGATTATGACAAAGATGATGGTGGAAACACTGCAGGATCTAATGTGTAAAAATGGTTATGTTAATAAAATCTCTTCAGTTTCTTACACCACAGGCTGCTGTACTTGTGATGTTCTGCATAAATTAATTCAGAAGGGAAAAATAAAATGTGTAAAACATCACAGGGTATGTTACATGTATATCTATCTCATCTTATCTCAGTCTTATGCTGGTTTTGATTGTATTCAGGATATGATATTGAGATGAAACACTGAGAAACCCTGGGTATTAGTGCTACTGTTTACATATATTAAAGTGTCTAAGTGTCTGCTCATCTGTGTGGGTGCAAGTGTGTCTCTGACTCTTCTACATCCAGCAAAGGTGTTGTTTCTGTACTTGAGTTACGGATTAAGGATTAAAGACTTACAATTTGCCTACTGGATTTATTGTCTTCATCTGATCATTAGTAAATGGAAAATAAAAGCAATAATAAGTTATAAGTTGCTGTCTTTTATTTCTATGTAAGAATTTTGACCATTGTTGCATTATTTATCATAATGATTTTTGTATTTTTTACTACTATGTACCAATACTAGTGTACATGTATGTAAAACACTATGGAATTCATGACATTGTGACCAGTAGGCTGCAAAATAACTCAATGGGCTTTACTTCCCATTGCCAAAATCCAAAGTACAGTGGCCCTGAGAGCTCACGGCACTGCAAAAGCCACAGCACAACCCAAGGACAAAACGTGCTCCAGAAGATCTTTATATTCGAGAAGCTGCAACCTATTGCAGAGCCTTTCTCAATTTGGTTGTGTTGTGGCCTTTGCAGCAAATTTCTTAATGCTGCGCCTGTGTTGTCAAATTGACAAGGTATTTTTTCTAATTTGCTTGTGTTTTATCTATTTGCACGTGTTTTCTCGATTTGCTATGCCGTGAGCTCTCAGAGCCTCCGTAATAAAGAGTAAAGCAACAGATCTCTATATTGAAGAAGCTGCAGCCTACGAAGCTTGAATTGCAGAATCCATTAAATTACCACCAAATGTTGGTTGTCTTAATTATAGGTGTCTGTGTAAGATATGAAAATTGTTTTGAAATTTTAAGGGGCAATATACACTAGAGTTGTACCTGGCTGTCCAAATTATTTTAAAAACTGCAATTAGTGAAAATGAGCAATGGTTGGTGCATGTGTGTGTGTTGGTAGAAAGGTAATGTTTATAATTGAACAAAATAAAGGTCACTTTTGGCAATTTTAAGTCAACTTACTAACAGACTGTTTGTCACCACATACCTTACATATTAGTCCCCATAATTTGTTCCATTTCATCACAATTTGGGAGGGGCCAGAGTCTTCGCAGAGAAACTCTTTTAAACTCAAACTATCAAAAATCGCTAAACCTGACCTGGGCATAGTGTCCCTTTACAAAATGTCAGTAAACGGTGAAGGAAGACCAAATGTGTCACAGCAGAAAGACAGAGCTGCCTTTGAGTTAGTAACAGTTTATACCCGTTGTATTCAAACCTGCAAGCCTCCATTTCAATCATGGTACTCCATGGTGCTGAGTGACATGCATCCCACATAGCAGAAGTGTTAACATCTACAGCTCTAAAAATAAACTGAATCAAATATTGTAGATGGTGCATTAGGACAGGGGAGACTCACTTGCTGAAGCTGGCCAGGTTCTGCATCACCTTGGCAATGAGTGTGAGTGTGCGGGACGTGCGCTCTGCAGGATACTCCTGCATTAGGTTGAACAGGGACGGGGACATGATGGCTGGACACATAAAGCGAAGGAACAGGGAGGAGCTGATGAGGCTGTCGGCGAGATCCTCTCTTCCACGCTCAGCACATCTGGCTCTCCATGAGGCAAAAACTTCCTTCAGCTCCCTGGGAAATATGCTGAAAAAAAAAAGAACATGTTTTTATTTCCCGCTGTGAAGGAGAAATTAAAGATGAGCCTATTTAAAGCTGTCAGGAATTCAACAAGGTTGCAAGACTGAAAAAAAAAAAAAAAAAAGGAAAACATGGAAAATTACTGGACCATGCCCGAATCAGGATAGAGAATATGCTTATATGAAGCAAAATAACATGACCAAACTGTAAATAAGTGTGTGAACACTTTTCAAATGTAGTGACATTGACTTTTTTTACATATGCAGTAAGTTTCTATTGTGTATGCGGTATAATTATTTTAGAATCTAGCCCAATTCTCTACTTTACTACAAAAATATATCACAGCTCATCTTTTTGGCTTAAGATTTTAAATCAAATCTAATTTGTCTTTCCTCACCATTATTCATACAGAACAGTTTACAGGTTTTGGATGGTATGAAAACACTAACACTGACCAGAGAGAGTTGATTATCTTGCAGAGTAACAGCTCACAACACATGCGAAGGTTGGCTTGATGGTCAGCGAGGACTGATGGCGGGACACGCATGGGGTCCACCTCACAGTTTTCCTCAGACTCGTATAAGGCTCGAATGAAGTCACCTGAAAGCCGTAGATCACTCTGATATTATGTTTTACAAAATCTGACAAGACAGCCTTGCAATACATCACAACATGCATCAGTATCCAGTTACATACACACCCTCTCTATCAAAGGAACTAAGCATTAAAAAAAAAGGGATAAAATGAGATAAAAAGAAAAGTAAAAAAAATGAATACCACAGTGGAAAATATTAACATGAACTAATATGTGAATTCAACAATGGCTGCTTGGAGAAAGTTTATCATTAAACGTACTGTAGAAATAAAAATTAACATGCTGTACACAGATAAATAAACTGTACAGTAACAACATATTATAATAAAGCATGAAAAACCGCTTCCTTTGCAATGTGTAAAACAGTGGATTGCAGATGTTGTGTGTCAAGAATCTTATTTTTTTGAGAAAATAAAACAAGAGATTTACATTTAATGTTGTGACACAGCATTGTTAGTAAAGAGCAATTCAATTTGTTGATGTGACATTTAAACTGTACTTGCTTTGCTTAACTATTTCTACAGAGCTTCTACCAAAATGGAAGTACAATTAGGGGAAAATGCCACAAGTATATCACAAATGTAGATGAAATAATGTCAAAATATTGTTTGCGAAAAGCAATATGCTGTTTATGTTACAACTCAGCAAAGTGTAACATAGTTCAGGAAAATATTTGATTTGCCCTTAGCTTCACATTGTCCCTTCGTTCAAGCAGCAGGAAACACATTGATGTGCAGCTGGGTTGATCTCCAGCCGACTTACCTATAGCGTCCTTGAGGTATCTGTGACCTATCAATTTGAGGTACTCCTCCACAGCCTTTGTAGCGAGCGTGTTTTCCCGAAAGATCAAGTGCTCACGGTCCATGAATCGATCCACCTCGCACATTGCCATGTCAGACAGGAATTCCTGAGAAGAAATTACATTTGCTGTTTAGAGGAGCTTACGTTAGTGGAAGGACATATCTTTGTGACGTTACTGCAATGAAAAAGCCTGCTCATACAGAGAAGTGGGGGATGGGAACTACAATTATGTAAAATGTGAGAGTTTAACCTTTGTCTTCCCTGTGCTTTGAAGGATGTGAACCAGGGCAAACGCCACCTCCTCTTTGCTTTTCACACTCAACAGCGGCTCCAGAACTGCACACAGTGTCCGGTAGTTGTTTGTAATGTACTCAGCAAATTCCTTGTACAGCTCCATTGGGAGGATGTTCATTGTCTGATAGCGAGACTTGACACGTAATGAGGCGTTAATCACTTTGGCACTTCCAACACCACCGCTTTTGGACAAAACACTGGACTGTATAACGGGGTACCATTGTTCCACAAACTGCCGGCCTGTGATGCTGGAGATGGGGATGCTGACAAGGCCAAGGTATGTGCTTTTTTCCTAAATACCAAGCAAAATAAGATATTTAATTATTTCCAATTTATAAATCTTTAGTTGTTTTGTGTCACGTTTGTTTAACTCACTTTCTTTACCTTGCGTCTTTTTTTATCCGTTTCCTTGTAGAGGTGCAAGCGAAGGCTACGAATGGTAGGCAAATTGTTAAATTCAAAGTGCTCGCCCCAGAAGACCGTGTCGGTCCGGGGTTTGCTGGTGGTGCGTGCGTACAACATGTCATCCAAACACAGCTCACAATAGTAGCGTTTCTTAGCTGGAAGGTCTCGAGCTTCAATAATCCACAACTTGAGCACATTATCCACCCGTCGGCTATTGTCCTGAAAGCAAAATGCGGAGTTCTATTACTGCATTATAACAGTCCTTATTCACATCTGGCCCTAAGATTACACTAAAAATAACACTGAACAATTGTAATTTTCAGAATGTAAAATGTATCTACCTTGTTTGGTTTAACAGCTCGTTGCAGATTCTCAATCCACTTATCTCTCTCTGAAGCTGAGCGACAGGCAAAACATTTTGTTCCTGAACTGGTGGTCACCTGCAGACAGAAACTGTATAGTTTTAGTGTGCTTATGAACATAACATTTTTCTTACATGGCTGCAAATAATGCTTAATAAAACATCTAAACACTTCAACCAATGAAAATGTATGGATCTGTTTGAATAAAAAAAAGGAAAGAAAATTAAAGAGTAGGCAGGATGTGCAGTAGGCAGGAGAAACAGGAGAAGGAAAAGGTCAAACAACTCCAGGCACCTCAAAGCAGTACTCTTGTCCCAAAATGCTAGAGTGGACAGGCTTGATTATAGCTTCTTCATCCAAAACTAGGTCCAAAGCTTCTGCAGCACTGCTAGGAGAAAGTAGGGACTCATGGGAGTGGGATTCTTTGAAGCTTTGCATCAAGCGTGTCCTGATGAGAGAAGAAGAGATGTATTTACTTGTAGAATACAAATATGATTATATCTGTGTTTTTATATAGTACAAAATGAGTCACTGCAGTAATACTCCCGCACCACTTCTGCAGCTTCACTATGAATTTTGGAATCTGATCCTTCTGTAATGAGTTTATGGAAAAGTTAAGACTACCAGATTTTCAGTTCTGGTGTCTGCTGTTTGGTCTGTTCATTTGGCTCATGTGAGTCATGCTTCATGCTAGAAAGCCACCCAAGGTATAATCTGGAAATGTAATTGTTCACGTAGTTCTCTACAACTATACAAATTTTAAAAATGAAAATGTATTATTGGTATTATATAAAAGAAGCATATATGTAAACTAAGAAGCACTTCAGCACTTACAGTCTGTGGTATTATTGGAGTGCAGTTATAAAAAGGCACTGTGGCCTGATCATAGGGTAACCTTTAGAGGAGGGCAGCTCTATCAAAGAAAACACAACTGGTGGTGGAAGCGGAAGCAGAAACATAAGTCAAGGCTGTTTTTGTCAGGCAAAGCAATGTCAGTGGGGCAACTGAAAAAAAATGTAGCAAGGAAAAACAAATTTATTATCAGTACAATATACAGCATGTGTTGGTTACAATCTTGGCCACTGAGTGAAACCTTTAGGTTCAGCTGTAGCTTTTGAGGCTAAGGTGAAGCAAACAGAAATTGAATTCTATATTATGTGTCAAATTATGGCTTGAGCAGCTAAAGGGGAAATGGTGAGTGATTTCTACACCTCTCTAATGAAAACAAATCAAAACATAACAATTTGCATTAGTTGAAACCGCATGAAAACAAGAAAAAGTTGCTTTTGTTATCTGTCTGCTTCTTTGACTTGGTTGAAGTTGGTTGATTTTGTAACCTTTAAATAAAGCAAGACTACTTGTTTCCTTCTGTTTCTAGACTGTTGCTAAGCTCTTCACATCAAACCCTTTCAGTAAGAAAGCGAACAAGTCTATTTCCTCAGATATATTACTAATACTTACTTTATTCTGCATCACTATTAGCATCAAACAGCATAGGGGCACTAAGCAGCAAGTGTGAACAAACATTTAATATTTATGCAGCAAATGAGGAGCATAAATCTAAGGCCAGATTTCATGTTGGTCAGAGTCTTGCTCACATAGATTAAGGAGCTGACAGTGCCATTGCAGAATGCAGTGCATGAAAAATGCTCTGGTAAAACGAGTTGGCAGCTGAGGTAGAGCAGCTGCGTTGGAAAGCTCGAGTGTGAAGTTGGATGCTGAGGGTTTAGAGCAAAGTCAACTTAACACTACTGAGTGAATTAAGCGTGTGTGTGGGCAGAACTCAAAGCAGGCTGTGAAGGCAGCTGTCTGAGGCAGTGGTGAATGGCTGTAGATAGAGAGGACAGCACTGACTCTAACCCCAACAACCGTCAGCTTCCCCTCCACCTCCTCCTGCGCTGCCTTCGCTGAACCTGTAAGGTTAATATAAAATTAGTTGTAAGATTTGGGCTTTTGCATTGGTGCTCTGCTTGTATTTTAAAACAAAGCATTTTTACATATAAACGACACAATGCACATCTCTGAGCATCGGACATCCACACCTGCCCTAAAAATGTCTATTATACATCTCCAGTGGTGGGAAGAAAGTGTACTGTCAGCATTACATTGTTACTTCCTGCCTCTCCCTCTCTACATCTTTACATTTCCCACATCGTGCAGCGTGACTGGATTTTGTGAGGACTGCATAAAATTTTGATCACAATGCAAGTGAAACTCCTCTGGGACGAGACCACACGTCAGAACAGAAGAAGAGCTGTCATGAGCCTCTAGAGCGGCGAGCTATTGTATCCCCAACATGTTCGTGTGAAAGCAATCACATTGATATTATAAATTTAAGCTATTTTACCAGAAAGCCCAACAGACTTTTGAATTTCATCTTTTACTCAAATTAAGAGTCATCACTGCCTTTATTCCCATTAGGCTTAGGCATCTGTGACGTGCATTATAATAAACCCTCCTCCTACCAATCTGTTTTTCTAATGTTCCGGCACAAATCTAAGCAAAACGTTTTTCTTTCAAGGAGTGGCAAATATATCATCCACAGTCTTAACTCAACAAATTTTAAGTTTACACTTAATGCACAGCCCTGATGGTGAAATTAAAGCAAGGAGACACATACTTTTCTGGTGCTACTTTTAATATTACTCAAATGAATATCCTTTGGAAAAAGCACACACTCAAACCATCTGTGAAGGAATCACTAAAGGCAGTGTACTTCATTCAGCAGTGCTTTGCTTTTATCCGAGTGGTAGATAAGGAGCCACAGTTCGAGTGAAGAGTGTCAGGTGGGCTCCACAGAGCACCGCAAGCAGTGGGAGATTTATTCAGTCTCTGCTCCAGCCACATATACACGAAAGTAGCTCTTTAGGGCACAGTGTATATTGTAGCTTTTTGAGGAGAGGATTTAAGCACATCTTCCCGCAGGATAAAACACATGTTAATGCTAGCCTGTAAGCATGCTATCTGAATTGTAATCTTCCGATGCAGTTTCACTGGGAACTCACTGGAACCACCTTAAAGGAAGGTTACAGTTGAAAAGATATTCTTTCTTTACAGTATCTTCCCTCAAGGGGCAATGTAAGACCGATTAATAAAGGGAACATTTTAAGTCAGGGGGCCTAGGAGATCCCCTGTCCACTACAGGGGGATTTAATGCTGTGGCTGATTTGTATGTATAATGTTGCATTTCTTCCTCATTGGGATCAGTGGGCCTATTTAATTTTGTAAATACCTAACCTTTGTCTATAAGAAAAAGAAAACCATTTTCTGTCCTGCACCCTTCCTACACATTGTTTTCTGTTTAAAAGGTGTCTTGCCATAAACTAACATGTTGAACATGGGGACATTTTCACTGTTTAAGACAACTACTGAGCATTGCAAAGATATTTCCTTAGAACACTTATTTCTGCTTGAATAGTAAATTTCGTAATTATAGTAATACCAGTATCAGAAGAGCTGTGCAAAATAAAGTGTAGCAGTCAGGAAGGGAAAGGGGGGGGGGGGTGGAGAGAGAGAGAGAGAGAGAGAGAGAGAGAGGGAGAGGAAAAAAAAGCAGAGTGAATTAGACTGATTTTGAGTCTAATTATATTGTGGTTTGATTTCACAAAGCTGCAAAGCTTAACTTTAGGTCAGTTGCTTTAAAGACACCATTATTAGTTGACCTAACACAGGGAAGGTGTAATGGATTCAACATTAAAGTCTACAGTGTGTTTAAGGTCATATCTTGTCTTGCACAAAGGTATACACTGGGCCTTTAAATGGCTATGAGCCAAAGTACTGGACTGAACTGACAGACTTCCCCAACAGACAAGATCCCCTTTAGAGCCAAATGTGAGTCTAACAATCCATTACAGAAACAGGACTATTTCACATTTAAAATAATAACATCAACTGTATCACTCTGCTTTAATACAATGCACTGTGATTACTCAAACTATACTGTACACTGTAATTAAAATGCACAATCAGAAGCAACCTTGATTCTAGGTACTGAAGATAGCAATACTCTAGCTGGAGTAAGAAATGTAAAAGGTGTAAATGCAGAAGAAATTCTAGTGTACGCTAGTTGCAGCTAACCCACTAAAATAACACTCAGTACACGAAGCAGCATGTCAGCCATCCAAGCAAGAAAAGATTTGATGGTTGATGGTTGAGTACTGTCTGAAGTCCGAAGCTGCTCCCAGTGTATAAATAATTCTGTGTGTGTACTGTATATTTGTGATGAGTGGGGTGACTTACTAGTAAAGATTACCACCCCGCAGAGAAAAGGCTCAGAGCAGGACTTGTGAACGTCTTAAATGTGTGGATTAAAGACAATTAACTGATTTGAAAAATTACATGTTTTGATCTGGTTCTGGCTATTGTCAAAACATGGTGGAACAGGCTACAATCTTGTGACATTCAGTTTGAATATTTAACTAGAAGCTGGACACATTGTGTTATCTTTACGATCATTATTGGTAAAGTTTACAAACCGCTCTTGGTCAGCACTGCGAAACCGGGGCAAAATCATTTGTCTGAAGCTGCTGGTCCGGTCCAGTTTGGGCTGGCTTTTAGCCCTCTTGATGGAACCCTTCAACCTTCGATTAAGAAAACTCTGAAAATTCAATAAGGGAAGACAGAAAAAAAAACAACCACATTTTATAAGAGCAGAGTAGAGAACTATTCCTCGACTGTTGTGATATTCTGATTGATAAATAAAATATTTATACATTTAAAATGTGCTTAGCTAGAACACTGTATTGTAAGATTGGAAATTCTCAGTCAAGCATCAAGAGAATTAGTCATTTTCACCTCACAAAAGCTCATCAGGCTTTATTGTACTCACCGGCTGTCTGAAGGGCTGTGGGGTGGCATTGGGAGGAGTTTCCATGCTTGACTGCCGTGCAGAGGCAAAACTTGCCCTGCGAGACTGGTCTATGACAAAAGAATGCCGCAATAAAAAATAAGAACATTAAAATGAATTGAACTACGTAAAATGTTATTAAAAAATAAACTGCTTCTTTGTGTTTTTTGTTTGCTTTAATTAATGACATTTAAATTCATCCCTGCCTATACCTAAAATGCCATCGGATCTAAATTTGGCGTCCATTTCTCACAGCTCCCTGAATCTGCAGAATGTGTGCATTTATAAGACTGGAAGAAGAAGAATTTAAAAACTTTTTTCTGTTTTCATTTGTGATATCTGGTCCCCTTTTTCTGCTAAAAAATAAAACAGCAGGACAAAGTGCTCTACAGATCAATAGTGAGTTCTCTGTTGCACAGGCAGCCCCAGCGTTGAGTCATATTGGGTCTGAATGATAATTAACAGTATGTGGCACATTTCTAAGTGCTCAGACACTTTTATCAAAAAATAAATCAACATGAGGCCATGAACTAAATTACAGACAAGTCTGTGACAACTGTTAATAAATGCAATGGTGTAATAGCAAAGTGTTACAGGAATAAAACACATATCAGCTAAACAGTGTAATTATAGTGTCTAATGTAATAGCTTGAATTATTATATTTTTATAAGTTATGTAAGCAATGCTATTTCATCACTTAAAAAGTATATATAAGATGTTGCAACCTTTATGTTATAACCCACATTTACAGTAATTTTAAAAAGCAACATTTGATTATGTTTTGACAAGTTGTTACATTATCTTATCATCAATACCTTGTCTCTGCTTTGGGTCACACAGAGAAGAAGAAATGGCATCAAACATCAGGACAGAAGGCACAATAATCACATCAACAACGCAGAACAGTAGGTATAAGCGAAGCTCACTGACAGGGGCAGAGAGCTACAAGCTCTCTTTCAAACACACACACACACACACACACACACACACACACACACACACACAGACCAACACTGTAACACTTTAAAAAAAAACAACTGTAAGTTATTTCACTTCACTAGAAAGGTTTTGTTTCCAAGGCCAGCAGAACATGACACACGAGAAACACACTACTCAGTCATCTTGCTCTTTGTCCAAGTTGTGCAAACTCTGGAACATGGTGATGGATCTATAAATGCATGAGAGTCTATCTTTAGGGAATCCAATCTGATTGTTCCTCTACATGACTGTGGGTTGACTAAAAAAAGATGAGGCCAAGGCCTATAGAAGCAGGAGGATCCATGAGTGTGAATGCTGTTCGCTCCTCACTGCAAAATCCTTTTCTCTCTCTAAACAAACACAAAAGCAATGCAAGAAGAGCAGAATGAATGTTCCATGTCATAGCCATCTATGTGCAGTATCTGATGGCACGTTTTGGAGCACAGTGTACACAGCATCCATTTCCTCCATCATGAACAACTGTCTATATTCCTCGCCTGTCTTGCTGCCCACGTGCCCAAGTTACTCAACGATTTAAATACAGTGGGTCTGGTGTTGTCTCTAATGGCTGACAGGACAGGGACTAGGATGTTATCTTCCTCCAAAGCAAGCCACTTAGCCAACTATGCTGGTGGCAAGTGGTGAGATTGAATATATGAGATGAGTTAAAGAAATATTTCTTAACTTTCACTGTGTGATCTTTGCATCAGCTACTGCAGAGTCTGTGCCAATGGAAAATTACACGGTTGAAAAAGACACATTACTCAGGGCAACACATGATAAAATAGACGCCCTCTCAAAAAGAAATGTGATAACATGAACAGTGTCGGCTCCACATAGTGCACAGTTTAAAATGACAGATATAAAAGTGAGATAGATGCCTGTCTAAAGGTAAAATGTGGCTTTTACTTGATGCTTGTTTTGAGCGCTCGTTGTACAATGCAGCTAAACTCTTTCATATTCATATAATGTTGGGCTTTTATCATTTTTAAGCTGGTTGTGTAATCATAATCACCAATCCTTTATTTGATCCTTTGTGTAGCATAAAATATCACTGATTCATCCAAATGTTGGTTTCTTAAATCCAAAAACGTGGTTGTGTTTCATGTTTCATGTCGTGTTGATATTCACTCCGCTCTTCTATTTTTGCCTGTGATTGATCTGCTGGGGCATTTTTTTTTTTTCTGGAAATTACCCATTACCCAAAGGAGCATTTTTTTCACTTTGCAACAGAGAATCAAGACACTCTGTCATCCTATGATTTCCTCGCTCCCAAAGCCTGTAAATAGGCTACTCTCCAGGTTCTATTCTGAATCCCAGCTAATTGTTTGGTATCCATGGAAACAACTCCAAGGGCTTCTACTTGAACTGTAGAAGATATTGGCACACAACTGCACAATAAAGAGGATGAAAAACACTAAGTTACATGCAGCAAAACAGCGTTCCTGCTTACACACGTCGGTGAGCTGGTGTGTGTGTGTGTGTGTGTGTGTGTGTGTGTGTGTGTGTGTGTGTGTGTGTGTGTGTGTGTGTGTGTGTGTGTGTGTGTGTGTGTGTGTGTGTGTGTGTGTGTGTGTGTGTGTGTAGGGGGTCGTCTTCAAGTGGAGAAAATATTGTGGTTTCTGTTGTGTCTAACGTGGTGTGAATCCTGACTAAGGCACATCTACATCCAATTGATTGAATGACTCTGCAGTGGACTATTTCACGTACTGTTTTAACCTCACTGCCACTAAAATAGTCACCTGTAACACGCGGTGCTCTAAGTAAACGTGACATGTTATAACACACGGATGTGTTCACATGGGCTACTCCGAATGTAAATTGCTGTCAGGACGGAGTGTGTGGGTGGCAACAGCCTCTAGCTAACTGTGATACTGAGGGAGAAAAAGACAGAAAGAGGAAGACTGCATGTGGGTGTTGGAGAAACATTCTCAACCTTTACCATATATCTCTCTATTAATACAAATTCGAAAACTTGTTGTTGTTTTTTTTTTTATAAACTAAAACTTTTTTCATGGGATGATTTTTTTTTTTCTCTCACTGATACCATCGTAAGTAGCCCAAACAAAAAACAACTACAAAATTGTTTTTTAATAGCTATATAATACCACAGCAGGCATTCATTATCAACCTGGCTTGTGTGTGTTCAGTCAATAAGAAGCTTGAAGAAACCAAATAACTTTGCCCACGATCTTTGTTTAGCATCTTATCATGCTAACATTTGCTACAATTTTTCTGATTAGGATCTAATTCAGTAGGATCAGGCGAGTAGGATTTGAACACTGGCAAGTATGCATATTTGTGTCAAATTTCATGTCAATCCATCCAATAGCTGTCAAGATATTTCCACGTGGATCAATGTTGTGGAGTCACTGATGATGAACAGAGGTACAGGGGCTTTGTGCAAGGGATCACACCATTACACAAGTATCAGGGGGTATTAACAGCCCCGCTTGTTTTTCATTTGCTTGAATAGTTATTTTTGACAGTGTTCTCTCGATGTGTGTATTGGTTTGTGTAGTGCATATTTTATTTCATTTTTTCTAAATAAATAAGTTCACAGACCTCTGCAGTTAAATATAAACATAATAGAGAAAATCCATTAAGCTTGTTTTATGCAATCTAGTAACTAAAATCAAGGCAGCACATTTTAAATCACTCAAAACAAAAATGTTTGGATGCATTTAACGGAACCATTTTAAATGGAATGGAAAAATGCCAATTTGTATGTTTTTAATTGATGCCACATAATGAGAAAGATCCCTGGTTATTGGTTGCATGTTTACTCATCATGAGTGTACATTGTTTATACTGTATGTTACACGTGTTTTCATGTTTTCTTTGTTTCACGACATATCTGTGAATATCATCCAGTGTTTTCAGGCCTACAAAGTGTGCAATTTACATTTTACAATTCACTGCACTCAGAGTGGGAGCTGGGCCTTGCGAGGAAGTCGGGTGGGTGTGATTATAGTGTGACTGTTCACAGTAGTGATGGTGCAGTCCAGTTTGTCTTTGAGTAACAGGGTTTCCAGTAACAAGTTAGACCATGTTATGTCCGGTCTGGATCCTCTGGTGATTCGCAAACAGACCTGCTGTGGTAGATGTTGCATTTCTGTCAAGTCTCAAATTATATTCATGGCAACAACCAGCTGGTATTTATGACAGGGATACAATTAGTTTTATCAATATGTCAAGATAGCTTTAATTAAATGTTGTTTGAATGCAAAACCTGCATTCTTGGACTGATGAAAATGGCTTTTAATGCTAATTTATATCATCTGGACAACGGCTTTTCTTTCCAACTAAATTTCTCTACTTTTAGAGACAATTCATTCTTTTGCCAATTCCCAATTTCTATGTATCTGTTCAAAAGAAGTGCTGTTTGTTCTCTTTATTTAAATAAATGGGTGTGCTTGTAATTGATTGCTTCTTTTAAAAGAATAAAAGTTATACTGCAGGTCACCTAATCATCTGTATTAGGATTTCATCATTACTACAAGCCTACTTATTAACTGATTGACTAATAAAATACAATGTATCAGACAGATGTACAGTGACCCATTAATTACAACACTGGATCCTTTAAAAATGTAAAAGGTGAAATTTAGTCACATTTGGTAAAATATGAGCTTTCTGCATGCACAGCATTAAAGAGTTGTGTTTTTGTTATCATCCTTAAAGAGCAACTTAAAACTAGATCAAGTTGTCTGTACAGTGGTCCCTTTGGTTTTGCATAATTGCATTTTTTTGCAATAATAATAATAATAATAATAATAATAATAATAATAATAATAATAATAATAATAATAATAATAATAAACAGGGCAAAACCTTGAATTACTGCTTTCAGGATTTTAGATTTTTTTTTTTATATGATAAAAAAGTGGTTAAGTTGCTTTATCAGACAATGAGAATTCAACAGCACAGACTTTGCAGTCAACAGTTTTCACAGGGACTTTTACATTGCTAGAAAGGAGTTTCAGTGAAAGCTGGGGTGGCAACAGACTATTCAGAGGATGAAATCACAACCACCCTGCACATAAAAAAGACTGCACAAAGGACAGTTAAAAATATGGTTTTGACTCTCCGAGTCAACATTTAACTCTACAAATACCGGTTTAAGAAAGTAAATGCCAATTGTTGAAGTACACTTCAAAGGTGGGGCATCTGTCATTATAAATGCATCGCAGCTGCTGAAAATCCACAGAATGTGTGTAGAAAGTTAAGGCCAGTCATTAACAGCGAGCCGCCCAAACAATCAGCCTCCGTGACTGACAGGAGTAAAAGCTCGCTGCATCAACTCTTTGACAGGCCGGCAGCATTGCCAGAGGAGGTTTGACACGGTTTAAGTATGAGCAGTGATTTACAAAACTCAGAATGACATTGGTGATGCCGAGCACACAGAGACGGACACTGCTGGCATTTAGATAATCAACTATTTGACGGAATAAACTCATCTTGCGATGTGTGGTGCTAGGTGAAGTTAAACTGCCTTTTGACTGCAAACTTGGGAGAGGTTGATGTATTCAAATTAGCTCCAATATGCTCACAAAATACAATGCACACTATATAAAGGCCACTAAAAGTTAATAATGCTTTCATTTCATTTTTTAAATAGCTGTTGGCTTTATGCTAAGAAAATCTGCGTAAAAAAGAACCCGTGACACTTTTGACTGTGTTCAGAACCACTTTGGTTTTAGGTTTAGAAGCGACACAGTAATCACTTAAATGTATAACACATCGAAGTGGCAGAACTGCAGAGTTTGAAAGCACAGGTGGGTGGAGGGTTTGAGGAAGCAATGGCAATGTAGGTGTGAGGGAGCCACAGGAAAGAACCTGCGATTAGCTGGAAAACTGACAAATATTTGTCGAGAAAATAACTTCTAACATCCCGCACTGTACCCACAGTCTGGATTTTAAAATGTTAATGCCCTCTGCATGGAGGGAGGCTTAAGAGCAGTAACTTAAACAAACTCGCTCTACATCATGTGTGTTTTCCAGCATTCCAGCCTCTCCGCTGTGCTTGTCCCTCTGCCTGTGTGTGAGCAAGCCAAGGGGAGTGTGGCCTAGTTACCATAGGAACATGTTTGTAGCCTGTGCACTGGTCTCCATCAAACTCCTCTCATTTTTACTAATATATTTAGAAGCATTATTGCTCTGCTTGTAAATGTGCAGATCCAAATTAAAGAGCTGAGACTAGTGAACATGAAATTGTAGGGATGAAGCAGCAATTTGAAGCTCTTAACACTGACTGTCCCAAGGTACTTTGGTATTATCTCACCACACCAGAGCCTCACAATGAGATGATTTTCAAGACTTCACCGAGAGTATGAACTGCCTCTCACTTGTTTATCATAATAGTTCAAACAATGCTGTCGTCTGAAATGTTTAAAATGAAACAGCTTTAAATGCTGCGCTAAGTAACAGACAATTATTTCTCTTCCTGTCCCTGGAGGGAGCAGAAATGGCTGCTTTCATCTGGGGAAGTGAGCGTAGAGCGAAAAGCAAAGGAAGACTCACAGTGTATCAAAGCAGGAGGATAAGGCAAATGGCACTATCAAACCTAGATGATGTCAAAATAAAACTCTGGGAGTGTGACAAAGTGGGGCTCAGAAGGTAAGTGATGCTCTGGTGGAGGATTGAGTGGTAACAAATCCTCAGTTCACTGAGGTACATTTGAAAAGCTTCAACAGTACTGAAAAGCACTGGAAAGCTAAAGCTGAAGTGTATGTTAAACTTTTTATTAACCGTTGGCAACAGTGATATTGATGTATCTCAAAGAAAACATCAGATTAAAGGGGAACATATAAAAACATATATAACAGAGAAAAATCTTACTAGACCATGACAGACTGAAGAAGCAGCTGGGAAATTACAGAAGGCACAGTTGACAGTGGAGAAAAGTCGACCAGTTTGGGGCTAAACTGACTCACTTGGGGTTAAAACTCCAGCTCCGCCACAGCAAACCTCCGCTTGACCAACCAACCCAAACTGACCCTGATGCGGCAGCCACGTCTTTGAAGATGTGTCCATGCAGCTATATGGCACAGACAAGTTTTCTTTTTAGTTTCTGACATTGATGTCACAACACTACAGACAAAAAAAAAAAAAAGAACAAAAAATATTTTTTAAATGTTATGTATGAAAATGAAATGAGGAAAGCCCCTTAATATACAAGTACTGTAAAGGAAAGTAACAATATAGACAAATATGATCAAAAATGTATAATGTTGGTTTATGTTGTATAAATGAAACAAAAAGATATTTAACTTTCAGCTTCTATTGAGATTTGGAATAAAGTAGCAACCTGGGAAATAAGTGGGTAGAATATTTTCATCTAAATGCTTTTGCAGGTTTCTGAAAATAACTTGAAAAACACAAGTAAGTGTTGTCTAATGATCATCTGGATCATCAGGGGATCAATCTTCTAGAAAGGAAAAGCTTACCTCTGTGACTGCAATGCTAGTGGGTACAAACTGGGGCTACTGCGCGCACAGACATGTGTGCAGAGTGACAACTTTGTCAAGCCACAAATCAGATGTTCCATTAAAAGAGTGGTGCAGATTCAGTCTTCTTAATTTCCCGAAGGCCACAGTGAGTTGGCTGCTTGCACAAGCAACATTCAACTTAATTTGGCTGCCCTTTGTAGTCACAGGCTGAATGTCACGATGCTGCTTAACCACAAGCTGTGACAATGATTAATTGATAAGCGTTCTTACAGACACATCAGTGTGGGAAAAACAGTCATGAAGCAGACAATACATATCTTAACTGTTACCCAAACAGCGGCAATTTGTAAACGTGGAAAGCATTCAAGACGTGACTATTCTCTCATGACAGGAGGCACGGCCAGCTTCAACTGAGACTGTCTCGGACATGACACCCATAATAATAATTGTTTCTCACAGCCAAAGGAGTCGCTAACTTGTTGGGGTAGCTAATTCTAGTGGCCATGTAGGAACAGATTAAGAGGGGGAGGATAGGAAGGAAAGTTTTTGGCCAGTGCGAGTAAAAACATGATTGTTTTAAGTTAGAACAGAGACTCTGGATGAAGAAGAATTACCAAAAGGGTAAAGAAATACCTTGTGCATTCTCTGTTGGGTTTTCTCAAAAAAAAAAAAAAAGGATGGGAAAGTAATTCATGGCCTTAGGCAAAAGACAACAATTTGAGAAGATTGCAGGACAGGAGCTCACTGACAGGATCCCTATTTCTTTTAAGATTCAAACACACTGACAAAACCTTTCTGTCCTTGGCAGCAAAAAAAAAAACTGCCCTCAGTGCATTGCATTGAAGATTGGTGAAGAGGAGCTGAATTATGATCGAAACCTGGGCGTTGGAGAAGAATCTGCTCTTTGCCTGCTGTCAGGCTACTGGCTGACAACTGTGGCAGAGTGGCAAGGAGTCAGTTTTCCACAATTCATGAGAAAGATTAATAGACATTCATGACTCAGAGCTTCCTATTTTAGCTAAAATAACTAAATAGTCCCACGAAGAGATGCTATGAGCATTCATATCTTAAATAGATGGGCATTTCATATGGAGGAGGACAAGGAAATCCTAGAGGGGGCAATGAGTCAGAGTGAGATGGACTTATCTCGTTCTGTCAAGTGTGCAGCCTCAGACGTTTCATTAACTGAAGCTCTCCGCTCTCCACTGCATTATGTTTTGTCATGAAGATGGGAAATTCTATGCAAGAGCCTGTAGTGTGCAATATAATGGGCCATGAAGATACTGGCCACCCATCATATAATCACTAAATCATAATGTGTCTAAACATCACCTACGTACATCTGTTCCTGCCAGTTGAGATGGAAGGAATTTTTAACAGCAAAAAAAAAAAAAAGAAAAAGTAAAATAAAAGTCCGCTCATCTCTTGCTCATAAATATACAAAACACATCAAGTGCGAATTCACCACACTTTTTCTTCATTTTTTATGTAGTGAATTGATATTAAAAGCATACATGAAGTTTGTCAGTGGCAAACCAACCCTGGAAAATTTAGTTTTCCCTTTTACTTTGTTCAGACTCAGGGAAATAAAAGAATCATCTCTTCATGTCTCACAATGCAGAACCAAACTCCCAGAAAGCCCCCCTGTAGAACGGGCAGGTGTTCAATGCGCAACACCCCAAGTAAGCTAATTAGCAAACTACAGGTATCAGTAGAATTACTGCAAAATGGAAGGAAAGTGTGGCAGACTCTAACTGACTGCCGATCAACCAGGTCCCTGCACTGACTACACCTAAGGAGAGAATTAATAATAGAAGACTCGGTGTGGGGAAACCAAGTGTCACATGCTGCGTCCTGTACCATGAAAAAGCAAAAATGCATACCAGCCTTGAATAGCATTTTTTACATGACTGACATTTCATGAAAGCCATTTTGCAATGATTAGCAAACCTTTGGATGCCACTAAATTTAATTCATTAAAAAAAGGGTAAAGAATACATTATGTAGCACTGATTGCATTGTAGGTATACAACGCATAGTGCTTGAAGCCTCACATGCTGCTGAACATTATGCATAAGCAGAACTGTAGATTTTGAAACCGGCCACTGGTACAAGACAGCAAATACTAACAGTAGATCATTTTTGGTGCAGGCCAAATTAGCAAAACTGCATGTATAACTTTATGAGAAACAAACTGCTAAGTTTCTAAAAACAAGGAATTCTACTGAGAAAACACGAGTGACATTTTGCAACGGGCATTTACATAAAGGTTAAGCAAGACACTGAACATGTCCTCTACGGTGCAGGTGTGTTGGACGCTTGAGTTGCACTGGTGAGTTAACAACTGGTTTAGAGCCTCGAGTTAGCCTTGCAGGAATACGCTCACACGTTCAGGCAGTAAGGTGGACAACCAGCTTTGGCACCTTCATAAGTGAACATCTACAACACACATGGCACTAACACTATGCTGTGATCTAAAACCCTTGGTGTCCATGTGTCTCTTCTTCCTGCCCACACTTTGTATCCCACACTTACCCAAAATCACAGGACTTCCTGGAGACGAAATCTTGACAACTTAGTTACATCTGTGGTCGCAGACACAATCCGGTGGGTTTGCAGGGCACTTGCGAAGGGACTGAGGTTCTGAGTTTTCTTTCTTTGCGGGTGGGGGGCAAAGGTAGAATCAGTTTGTGCAGACCTGAGAGGTGGTTTCCAAATAAAAGGCTAGTGTTATCCTCTTTGTGAGAGAGTGGTGTTTGAATCATTAGGCCAATTTGTTGTGTTCAAAGTGGGCAGCTCCTCTTGTTTCCCACCTAAGTTGTAGTGTGTCCATACGTGCTTACATGCAAATGAAGGAAGGCTGTTGATGGAGATGTGAAACTGTCACAGGGATTCCTTCACCTTAAGCTCAGTCCATCACGGAAACCAAAGCTTGCCTACCAGCAGTGGCTCTTTTGTGCAGTTCAGTAGCTCCCCTCTGCTTCTCCTCCCTCTCTTCTTCCTCTGCTCCCTGTCCTCCAACTCTGTTGCAATCCAGGAACTGAGATGTGATCCCAATGCAGTCTCCTCGGTAATAATGACAACAACAACAACAATCTCTTTTGAGGATGGGTTTTGTCATTTTAATTGTTTGTTCTGGGCACGTGTGACTTCAAACAGCCCCTGCGTCGCTTTATTATCTGGGAACAATACGAACTCCTGTTAGCGCGATGCTCAACGACCCACAGAGGCAATTAGTTCGTCATTTGTCACTTATATTTACATCACTCTGCAGCAATTAACGATGCAACGCGGATGTTGTCCGGCTACAACTACGGCACGCTGCACATTAATCAAGCCGTTTACTGACACTGAAACGAGGAGAATAACGAAGGTGATGCCTGCTATGCCAACTCTGAGAAACACACGAAGCTACTGCACACTGCGCGCACTAAAACCACAAAATGCATCAAAATAAACACCCCAGAGCTATTTACAGGCGAAATCCCGAATATATGCAGCAGCATCTGAACAATATCTGATTCGTGCAAATCTTTACGTGCTCTTCGTTTCTCGCTCGGGTGATTTAATCTTGGAAAGCGTCTGTAGTTCACCCTGCGTGGATAACGATGTCCCCATAATTCAGAGATTCATAAGCAGAGGGTGGAATCGGTAGCGAATTGACGCTGTGTCCTTTGCGCTTTTGCAGTCCGTCACACCTAATTTTGATTTAACAGCAGTGCGTGAAAAACGGGGCTCGGTGAACGGCGAAGTCTCTCCCTCAAGGGCGGAGATAGTGCGTAAGATAGACAGAAACAGAAACCAACGCCTCCAAAGGCTGGCGAGTCCGCCCTGCGCTGTACCATCTCTGGAGTTTGTAATAGCCGAAAATAAAACGAAGAGATGACGGCCGGCCGCCCACTGTGCCGAATAATTACCATGGAAATGAGGCTGGGGAGTATAACAAAGTTCATTTCAGTTACCTCTAGAATATGGAGAGTGGGCAAAGTGTCTCACACAGATTTTAAAGTTAAAGGATGCTGCACTTGTAATGAAGCTTAAGTTTGTACACTTGAAAAAATAGGTTTATTTTTAGCACAGTAGGTGGGAAAGTGCTGCTTTTTATAGGTTGGGGACCAGTCAAAGACCGTACATTTGATCAAACGTCCATGTAACACTTTAATAAGACAGTAGCTCTCAACAGCTGCAAGCTGCACTGGCAGCACTTTGAACGTGGATGGCCAGAAAACTGCTCATTCTGTGTCAACTGGCACAACCCATTTCTGATAATAAGGTCCCCAGGGCCCCCAAAGCCCCAGATTCATTGTGTAGGAACTGATATGTGGCTACTTAATTTGAACTTTTTTGGCCCTTTAGCAAAGTACAACTTTTTTTTCTAGATAAGTCTTTTTTTTTTTATTATTGATGCAGCCACTGCACCACCAGACCTGCCTCATTCATATGAATCATAGGGATCCTACATCTCCCATAATGCAACTCAGCATATTTAGACATGCCCGTTTGTCTTCAAATTAAAATAACCCCGATTATGTCACTATGACATTATCGGGGTTATTTTCTCAAACATTGGAAAGCTCCCCACACACACCAAAGAAATCAAAGAGCTGATGCTCGTGAGAATAAAGGTTGGCCGCCTCTCTAAAGTTCAGACAAAGCTGAGGGTTCAGTTATCTGACTTAGTTATGTCAAGTGGGTATTTTCCACACACTCATTTGTGCTTGAACTGTGTTTTCTTTTTGACTTGCAGTGCAAGTATATTAACACAAATGGCAAATTTGTTTTAAAAGCACCACAACTTTAGAAAATACACACTTGATTTGACTAACTCGAGCCGAATGTTAGCTCCCGCTGAATGCTACAGAAAGCGTTTTTTGCACAGATGAGGACTGTGGATTTCATCTCTGATTACTTACATTGGAGTTCTGCTAGGAAGGGATTGCTTCACAGTTGGTGTAGAGAAAGTACAAAGGCCAACAGCTCCTTCAATTTGTGGAGCATTTTGTATTGTAGAGAGTATTGTACTTTGTTGTGTGTATGAATATATCCTTTAAAATTCTCAGTGATGTTTGATGTGTTTGAAAGAAACAGCATAAACAGCAGAAATCAAGTCTGTGGGTGATTCATTTGGAGGTTAATAGTCTGTAATTGGGTTTATTCTGGTCACTGCAAAAATGCCAGTCCAACAAAACTGTCCATATAGGTGGAGAAGTGTGGAGGCAGCAGCAATTGTCGTGGTTCATAGGATTTTTATTTGGATATCTGCTATGTAAACGTTACATAAATGTGTATTGCTAATTGTTAAATCCTGAATGTGTCATAGATCATTTTGTGGGCATGTATAAAGGTATTACATAAATGCCGGATAAAGATGGTGTACCCTGGTTAGAATTTTTTTCTTTATGACAAACATGAGACTGGCGGTTAATCGTGGATATAAACTGTAATGTATTGATAATGTTTTAGTCTAAATGGTATTTGTCATCTGAATCATTAAAGTTAGATGTGTACATAAATACAAAGGACAAAGCCACATCATTAAAAGAAAACAAACTATGCTTGTTTTCATTGTGTTTATGGATTGTAACATGTCTGTAAATTTGTAAATGTTTGTTTTTTATTCTGGCACTTTATTATCTGATATAAATTAGTTTTATTGTAATAATTCTAACGGAATTTAAAGTGTAATACAGCTGAAACATGAGTAAAGACATTACAGTAAGTAAGAGAAGATCAAACCAGACAGGGGGAAGCAAACCTCTTACTGTTTGTCAAAGACTAACTCGGGACAGAGGACGGCACATACAAGCTTCCAAAATCGACCAAAAATATAAACTGGAAATGACACATCTCCACTCTTTCGCTCTCAACCCTTACTCAGTCACTCATATGCACACACACACATACACAGACACACATCGCCATGGAAACTGATAAAAGAATAGCTGGTCTGCAAAAAGAAGAGATTGACAAAGGATATAAGAACTTGGATGATCAGCAAGAAACAAATTTATGGAATAAAGGAAAAGCTAAAGAAGATCACTAATCTAATATTTTTTTTAAAATGCAAAAATTATCCAGCTACAATGTCAAAATACTTGAAGAACATTATATTCATTCAGGTCTGATGAACCCACGAACAGTAAAGCCCAAAATCCTTTCAACCAATTTAACTTTCTTTCAGTTTATTGTCTTTATTGTCTTTCTTGTCTCGTCTTCGTTAGATTACAGACTTTACGTGTGATTTGAATGTGTGGCTTCAGACTAAAGAAATCTGCAAAGTGCAATGATGCAAATCTGCCACAACCAAGCAGAGAGGCTGAGTAAATATGAAGGAATGAAAGTTACGCGGATGTTGCAGACAGCAGAACAGAGAGGGTGGGCAAAAGAAGAGGGGAGAGGACAAGGGAAGGAGTACAGCACAGTACACCACCTACACTCATCTCCATGGCAACTACCACACTAGAACAAGTGATAATGCAGTTCCCTGTCTTCCTATTCTGAAAACTGTTCAATTGGTACCATATGCACTGTTGCAGTATGTGGGAGACAAAGCTTTCAGTGTTCTGTTGTTGCAGATGATATGAGAAGGGTTTAGATGCATTCAGCTGTAATGCTTCTAAAACACTGCTGGCTAAATATTTTAACATTACATCCATCTATCCACCAGAGACGTTGGCTTAGCCTGACACTGAATACATCATCATCGCTTTAAGGGATAACTTGTTATTTCTGAATTAATGTGTTTTTTTTTCCTTTGCCAAAGCAAGTGGCAGTTGCTTTCAAAGAACAAGCATTAAGGTTGACAGAGTTGAAAAGCCACGATAAAAAGAATTTTTCCAATCGTGATTCTTGCAGTTGGTGTGAATGTAATGTGACACTGTAACAACTCCAAATCTTTATTCATGTTGTTGTGCGACATGGGCTTTGAAATCTCTATGTTTAAGAAGTGTAAATGCTAGTGATTGAATACATGTGGGAATTACACCTGGGGCATTAGTGCAGAATAAAGTGTAAATGACATTGCACAAATTGTGTGCATAGTCTGTGCTTAATATGGGTTTTCACATAACAGGCTACTGAAATTACTCGACACACTTGAGTCTTTGCTAAACCCAACATTTCAGCCAATTGTTTGGGTGCCATTCATTCTATTCTGGACTCAATTTGTTTCAACAAAGCTCTTTGTGTAATAGAAAAAGATGCACAACTTACTGCTGTTACCATAAATGATACCTCATTCTGGTGCAAAAAAAATAAATAAATTAATTAAAAAAAATCAAAGGATCATTTTGTCATGTGCCAAAGGAATTCAAGGTCGGCTTCGGCAGTCAGCCATGACGCCATCATCCTCATCAATCCTGTTCCCAGCAGAACTATCAGCATCAGCTGAAAAACAAGCTATTTATTTTTTCTATTAATAGACATATAGGCTATAGACACATTTACTTTTGCTGTTTGACCTGCACTGCAAGCTATGTGACTAAATCTAAATCTCTGATAATGTCTATTTTCTAATAGAAGAAAGTAAACATTAATGGAAGCAAAAGTTTCAGAAACAAAGGACTGCTGTCCATAACAAACCAAAATTTCATATTTAAATGCTTCTTCTGTCAATAAAAAAAAAAACAAAGACAAAAAAGAGCAAAAGCATGCACTGATGAATTAAAACATTCACATTGATTTGTGAGATAAGGCACTAAACAAAGCTCCTGGGGCAAGATCGTCATACACACAAACACACACATACTGTGAGTTGTTACAGTGTTCGATGTTTATGAAATGAAATATCAGAGTTCAAAGAAATAGTAAATATGAATAAATCCAAGTTTCAAATATTTATTCTTTTGTTGTTATAAAAACAAGACATCATCAAAAAAAGCTGCCAGTGTGCACATGAAAACTCTCTTTTGAATTTCAAAGTAAAGTTGTTGTTTTTTGAAATGAAATTATCAGGCTACTGATGTACAAAATTCATTTCCGTATACAGAAGCATCACAAATGAGATTCTCTGGGCAGTTTCAGAAAATGCAACAACCCATTTAGTTGTTGTAATATTAGTATCTTACTGACTTTCTGTACTTCTTGAAATTGATTTATGTCCAGCCAACATCAGCACTGAAGACATTAACCAAGAAAACTGCAATGTACTTATTGCAGTAGCTGCTTAATCCCAAAATGTAACTTTTACAGCAATTTCCTGGGACACTACGCAGACAGAGAGGATTTTATCTCAACAACAGAGCAACAGGTGGTTTCCCCATGTCACTGAACTGAAAATAATGTTCATTAAACTAACCTATGTTGCAGTTGCATTCTGCTTCACAACCATTTTTTGTCGGGCACCCTTTGTTGCTCCAGAGTCAAGTCCCGTCATGCTTCCTGAAGGAAATCCATGAGCGGCCACATATTTACGGTAAGCTTCTCGGATGATGCGGAAGGCTCGTGCATTAGCATAAGGTATATCAGTGACGGGGTCTCGGTACAATGCAGCCTTGTGCGTGACAGGACAAACCTCCTGGACTGGTAGCTGAGGACTTGACTGGGCACCATGTGGAAACACTGACTCAAAAGCCTCGTCATCACTGAATGTTATGTAGGTACGTGAGCACAAGCCTCCAACAGGCTGTTGTTGAGGTGTGGTGGGGTTTTGTGGTGCGGTCTGAGGAACCTCCTGATCCAACCTTTAGAAATGGGAAAATAATAAAACATAATTTTTTATAATAATCTTCTACAACTGTTTCCAAAAGCACATGGCACTGTGTAAATGTAATAAATGCATAATTAAGTGATTAAATCTTTTTTATCTGATTGCTAATAGTACAAAGACAACTAAACAAACTGCTCATTCTTAATTTCATGCAAGCAACACATTTCAAAAAGATGAGAAAGGGGTATGTTTACCACTGTGTTGCATCACCTCTTCATTTAACTGCACTCTGTAACCATCTGTCAAATTGTTTTTATAAATAACTGAGTCTGGCATGGGATAATACATACCCTTCAACATCCACATTTTCTTCTTTTAGGACTGAGGGAGAAACAAGGGGCATCAGAACTGAATGATAACGAATGGTTGGTCCCTCAAATCGGCGCTTCTTATGGACTTGTTTCTTCTTGTCTGCTTCCAGACGTTCATAGTTCTCTAGACACAGAAAATTGAATATTTAAAGTTTATTCAGCAAACAACTTTTTCATTTATAAACAATCATTAGACAACTTAAAGCAATAAAAATGTATAATCATTACTCATTTATTTCCATTAACCTCAAGTTAAAGTTATTAGATGTATTATATTTATGATAATTCCGTGCATCTCTTTTGCCAAATAAATGGGCTATGTTAGTGAACAAATAGTCGGAATAAAGCTGGTGATCTATTTAAGCACAAATTAAACTACATTCTTATCTATACCTGTTTTTGATACACAGGTCTTAACTGTGTCAAATAAAATAAAGCTGAAAAAAATACAAGTTTAAATATCCTTGGGCTTATTAAACTGCTAAACAGTACACTTACTATTTCTATTATCAATTTATTTTGTATTGCGGTATATTTGCAATTTGAAAAACTGTTTGTTTTAAGATGCAATGGGAAAAACAAATGAAGTC